>NC_140010.1:3642004-3677172 GCF_964263955.1 Coregonus lavaretus | reverse complement strand
ACACATGAAAGTACAAAGGACCAATATACTATACAGTGAGACATGCTATCCTCTCTATTCTGTTATACGACAGAAGGTATGATTCAGCGAGGTGGAACCCGATAACGTTCATCCAATCACATCACCAGGGTTTCACATTCCTCATCACCTTCTGCCATCCTACCACTAATTCCCATTTACCCACTCTAACTTCCATCCTACCACTAACTCCCATCCAACCACTAATTCCCATGTTACCACTCTAACTCCCATCCTACCACTAACTCCCATCCTACCACTCTAATTCCCATGTTACCCCTCTAACTCCCATCCTACCACTAACTCCCATCCTACCACTCTAATTCCCATGTTACCACTCTAACTTCCATCCTACCACTAACTCCCATCCTACCACTAATTCCCATGTTACCACTCTAACTTCCATCCTACCACTAACTCCCATCCTACCACTCTAATTCCCATGTTACCACTCTAACTTCCATCCTACCACTAACTCCCATCCTACCACTAATTCCCATGTTACCACTCTAACTCCCATCCTACCACTAACTCCCATCCTACCACTAATTCCCATGTTACCACTCTAACTTCCATCCTACCACTAACTCCCATCCTACCACTCTAATTCCAATGTTACCACTCTAACTTCCATCCTACAGTCCTACAGTTGTTAGTGGGTTTTGTTCATGTTAGATCCTACCACTCTAACTCCCATCCTACCACTCTAACTCCCATCCTACCACTCTAACTCCCATCCTACCACTCTAACTCCCATCCTACCACTCTAACTCCCATCCTACAGACCTACAGTGGTTAATGGTTTTGTTACATCCTACACTATACAGTACAGTGAATAGGGTGGCATTTGGGAGGCAGGCATGGTGAAGTTGATGTGCTACTGTAGTTTGGCTGAAATATGAAATGGATGTTGAGTGGGCTTTGCTCAGGGAGAGAGACTGAGGAGAGGAAGTGCTTGCTGCTCGACACAATTATCTGCCCTAAGTGACACAAAGACTAGTTTTAAGTTTCCAAGTTTATTCGCCACGTGCACAGGATGCAACAGGTGTAAAACAGTACAGTCAAATTCTTACTTGAGAGCTCTTTCCCAGCAATACAGTGATAATAATAATAATAATAAATATAATAATTATAAAGATAATAATAGTGATAATAATAGTAATAATATTATTATTATTATTCATAATAGTAATAATAATAATAGTAATAATATAGTAATAATAATATTATTATGAATAATAGTAATAATAACAATAACAGTAATATAGATAATAATAACAATAACAATAATAATAATAGTAATATAGATAATAATAATAATAATAATAGTAATAATAATAGTAATATAGATAATAATAATAATAATAGTAATAATAATAGTAATATAGATAATAATAATAATAATAATCGTAATGATAATATTAATATTATTATTAATATATAATAATAATCATAGTCATATTAATAATAATAATAATAATAATAATTGTAATAATAATAATCATAGTGACAATAATAATAACAACAATAATAATAATAATAGAGATAATAATAGAAAGTATCATATAAACACGATGTACGCTGAAGAAACATGAGAATGCAAGTGTACAGTGAGGGAAAAAAGTATTTGATCCCCTGCTGATTTTGTACGTTTGCCCACTGACAAAGAAATGATCAGTCTATAATTTTAATGGTAGGTTTATTTGAACAGTGAGAGACAGAATAACAACAACAAAATCCAGAAAAACGCATGTCAAAAATGTTATAAATTGATTTGCATTTTAATGAGGGAAATAAGTATTTGACCCCCTCTCAATCAGAAAGATTTCTGGCTCCCAGATGTCTTTTATACAAGTAACAAGCTGAGATTAGGAGTACACTCTTAAAGGGAGTGCTCCTAATCTCCAATTGTTACCTGTATAAAAGACACCTGTCCACAGAAACAATCAATCAATCAGATTCCAAACTCTCCACTATGGCCAAGACCAAAGAGCTCTCCAAGCATGTCAGGGACAAGATTGTAGACCTACACAAGGCTGGAATGGGCTACAAGACCATCGCCAAGCAGCTTGGTGAGAAGGTGACAACAGTTGGGGTGATTATTCGCAAATGGAAGAAACACAAAATAACTGTCAATCTCCATGCAAGATCTCACCTCGGCTCCATGCAAGATCTCACCTCGTGGAGTTGCAATGATCATGAGACCGGTGAGGAATCAGCCCAGAACTACACGGGAGGATCTTGTCAATGATCTCAAGGCAGCTGGGAAAATAGTCACCAAGAAAACAATTGGTAACACACTACGCCGTGAAGGACTGAAATCCTGCAGCGCCCGCAAGGTCCCCCTGCTCAAGAAAGCACATATACATGCCCGTCTGAAGTTTGCCAATGAACATCTGAATGATTCAGAGGAGAACTGGGTGAAAGTGTTGTAGTCAGATGAGACCAAAATGGAGCTCTTTGGCATCAACTCAACTCGCCGTGTTTGGAGGATGAGGAATGCTGCCTATGACCCCAAGAACACCATCCCCACCGTCAAACATGGAGCTGGAAACATGATGCTTTGGGGGTGTTTTTCTGCTAAGGGGACAGGACAACTTCACCGCATCAAAGGGACGATGGACGGGCCATGTACCGTCAAATCTTGGGTGAGAACCTCCTTCCCTCATCCAGGGCATTGAAAATGGGTCATGGATGGGTATTCCAGCATGACAATGACCCAAAACACACGGCCAAGGCAACAAAGGAGTGGCTCAAGAAGAAGCACATTAAGGTCCTGGAGTGGCCTAGCCAGTCTCCAGACCTTAATCCCATAGAAAATCTGTGGAGGGAGCTGAAGGTTCAAGTTTCCAAACGTCAGCCTCGAAACCTTAATGACTTGGAGAAGATCTGCAAAGAGGAGTGGGACAAAATCCCTCCTGAGATGTGTGCAAAACTGGTGGCCAACTACAAGAAACGTCTGACCTCTGTGATTGCCAAAAAGGGTTTTGCCACCAAGTACTAAGTCATGTTTTGCAGAGGGGTCAAATACTTATTTCCCTCATTAAAATGCAAATCAATTTATAACATTTTGACATGCGTTTTTCTGGATTTTTTTGTTGTTATTCTGTCTCTCACTGTTCAAATAAACCTACCATTAAAATTATAGACTGATCGTTTCTTTGTCAGTGGGCAAACGTACAAAATCAGCAGGGGATCAAATACTTTTTTCCCTCACTGTACATGTATACCAGTGTCAGTACCTTATTCAATGTACAGGGGTACTGGAGTGGTTGCATATACAGGTCAGTGTCAGTACCTTATTCAATGTACAGGGGTACTGGAGTGGTTGCATATACAGGTCAGTGTCAGTACCTTATTCAATGTACAGGGGTACTGGAGTGGTTGCATATACAGGTCAGTATCAGTACCTTATTCAATGTGCAGGGGTACTGGAGTGGTTTTATATACAGGTCAGTGTCAGTATCTTATTCAATGTGCAGGGGTACTGGAGTGGTTGCATATACAGGTCAGTATCAGTACCTTATTCAATGTGCAGGGGTACTGGAGTGGTTTTATATACAGGTCAGTGTCAGTACCTTATTCAATGTGCAGGGGTACTGGAGTGGTTTTATATACAGGTCAGTGTCAGTATCTTATTCAATGTGCAGGGGTACTGGAGTGGTTGAGGTGGGTTATACATAAAAAGTGACTGGTAGTAGGATATACAGTTGAAGTCGGAAGTTTACATACACCTTAGCCAAATACATTTAAACTCAGTTTTTCATAATTCCTGACATTTAATCCTAGTACAAATTCCCTGTTTCATGTCAGTTAGGATCACCACTGTATTTTAAGAATGTGAAATGTCAGAATAATAGTAGAGATAATTATTTATTTCAGCTTTTATTTCTTTCATCACATTCCCAGTGGGTCAGAAGTTTACATAAACTCAATTAGTATTTGGTAGCATTGCATTTAAATTGTTAAACTTGGGTCAAACGTTTCGGGTAGCCTTCCACAAGCTTCCCCCAATGTTGGGTGCATTTTGTCCCATTCCTCCTGACAGAGCTGGTGTAACAGAGTCAGGTTTGTAGGCCTCTGTCACGCCCTGACATGGAGAGACTGTTATTCTCTAGGTAGTTTGGTCAGGGTGTGAAACTCTATGTTTAGGATTCTAGTATTCGTATTTCTTTGTTTGGCCGGGTGTGATTCCCAATCAGAGGCAGCTGTCGCTCGTTGTCTCTGATTGGGGATCATACTTAGGTAGCCAGTTTTCCTGCCTGGGTTGTGGGATCTTGTTTGTGTTCCGTGTTAGGCGTGCATGTGCATGTGCATGTGCATGTGCATGTGCATGTGCATGTGCATGTGCATGTGTATGTGTATGTGTATGTGTATGTGTATGTGTATGTGTATGTGTATGTGTATGTGTATGTGTATGTGTATGTGTATGTGTATAGCCTGAGGACTTCACGCTATGTTGTTTCTTGTTTTGTTTATGTTTATTGAGTTTAATAAACATGTATGCTTTTCACGCTGCACCTTGGTCTGACCCGTCTCTCAACGTTGGTGACAGCCTCCTTGCTCACACACGCTTTTTCAGTTCTGCCCACACATTTTATATAGGATTGAGGTCAGGGCTTTGTGATGGCCACTCCAATACCTTGACTTTGTTGTCCTTAAGCCATTTTGCCACAACTTTGGAAGTATGCTTGGGGTCATTGTACATTTGGAAGACCCATTTGCGACCAAGCTTGAACTTCCTGACTGATGTCTTGAGATGTTGCTTCAATATATCCACATAATTCTCCTTCCTCATGATGCCATCTATTTTGTGACGGGCACCATACCCTCCTGCAGCAAAGAACCCCCACAGCATGATGCTGCCACCCCAATGCTTCACGATTTGGGATGGTGTTCTTCGGCTTGCAAGCATCCCCCTTTTTCCTCCAAACATAACGATGGTCATTATGGCCAAACAGTTCTATTTTTGTTTAATCAGACCAGAGGACAGTTCTCCAAAAAGTACAATCTTTGTCCCCATGTGCAGTTGCAAACCGTAGTCTGGCTTTTAATGCCGGTTTTGGAGCAGTTGATACTTCCTTGCTGAGCGGCATTTCAGGTTATGTCGATATAAGACTTGTTTTACTGTGGATATAGATACTTTTGTACCTGTTTCCTCCAGCATCTTCACAAGATCCTTTGCTGTTGTTCTGGGATTGATTTGCACTTTTCGCACCAAAGTACATTCATCTCTAGGAGACAGAACGCGTCTCCTTCCTGAGCAGTATGACGGCTGCGTGGTCCCATGGTGTTTATACTTGCATACTATTGTTTGTACAGATGAACGTGGTACCTTCAGGCGTTTGGAAATTGCTCCCAAGGATGAACCAGACTTGTGGAGGTCTACCATTTTCTTTCTGAGGTCTTGGCTGATTTCTTTTGATTTTCCCATGATGTCAAGTAAAGAGGCACTGAGTTTGAAGGTAAGCCTTGAAATACATCCACAGGTACACCTCCAATTGACTCAAATTATGTCAATTAGCCTATCAGAATCTTCTAAAGCCATTACATAATTTTCTGGAATTTTCCAAGCTGTTTAAAGGCACAGTCAACTTAGTGTATGTAAACTTCTGACCCACTGGAATTGTGATACAGTGAATTATAAATGAAATAATCTGTCTGTAAACAATTGTTGGAAAAATTACTTATGTCATGCACAAAGTAGATGTCCTAACTTGTCCGACTTGCCAAAACTATAGTTTGTTAACAAGACATTTGTGGAGTGGTTGAAAAACGAGTTTTATTGACTCCAACCTCAGTGTATGTAAACCTCCGACTTCAACTGTACATGTAAACAGGGCTGAAAAGTGACTGGTAGCAGGAATATATAAATACTTTTGGTAATATACTAATGATAATACATACATGTAAACAGGAGTAGTATTGACCAGTAGCAGGATAAATCGATATATACTAATGATAATGGCAATCAATAATCAATTAATAGCAGCATAATGGCAGTAATAAATCAAATCAATAATCATTTTAGCAGCAGTGTAGGTGTAAGGGGATGTATGTGGCGTCAGTAATGAGTGTGAGAGTTAGTGTGTATGTGAGTGTGTGTATGTGAGCAAGAGTGACAGTGAAGGTGTGTGTGTCTGAGTAGGTAGAGACAAATTGGAGTGTGTCTAGGTTGTCTGGGATGATGGAGTTGATGTCTGCCATGACCAGCCTTTCAAGGCACTTCATAATTACAGATATGAGTGCTACAGGGAGGTAGTCATTGTGGCAGGAAGCCTTAGAGTTTTTGGGAAGAGGAATGATGGTGGACAGTTCGAGACATGTGGGTATTACAGACTGGGAGAGGGTGAAAATGACTGTGAAGATGCCTGCCAGCTGGTAAAAATAGTAAAAATAAAGAAAAACCCTTGAATGAGTAGGTACAAACTTTTGACTGATAATGTATGTTTTGGTTCTGTATTACTATAGGGGGGGGGGGGGGTGCTTCGCCTTTGGAACATCTACATTTAAAAAAGTCAAATAAATCCATTTAATATACACCATCACAATAAATCCATTATTTATTTTAGGCAGGTCTAAAGAAACATTATTATATAAAGAAAATGTATTTCAGAAGAACAGAATATGAGTTGGCCTATGCTGAATAAAATAGAAAGGATATTTTTTTTACATTCCAGAGCGAGTACGCATATGAAGTGGCTATGTTGAGCGTAAAAGTCATCATTTGAAACAGGTCCTATACGCGAGATTTAGAGTTATATGGCGACTTTAGTTGTGAATGATACAAACCTTAGGATGTCTTAGAAAATCATAACATAGATGGGCTGCATGATGCGACTATAGGCTATTGAAGATTTGAGAAAGTCGCAAAAAAAAGTTTGTGCTCTGTTCCTTGCCTCAGGCTGCACACGCTGTTCGCTCATCAAATTATCATATTTTCACCCATCACACTACTCTCAATTTAATCTTGTCTTTATTAATATGTCAAATTAGTTTCGATTTAGAATGGCCCATTATCAAATGAGCAGGAATAGGGACAGGGGGAAAAAAAGACGTCATCCGTACTCTGTCACTCCCTTCCCCCTCTCTACTAACCACCGGTCCTGGCAACCCACATTATACACACCTGGCAACCCACATTACACACACCTGGCAACCCACATTACACACACCTGGCAACCATCATTACGCACACCTGGCAACCATCATTACGCACACCTGGCAACCATCATTACGCACACCTGGCAACCATCATTACACACACCTGGCAACCCACATTACACACACCTGGCAACCATCATTACGCACACCTGGCAACCATCATTACGCACACCTGGCAACCCACATTACACACACCTGGCAACCATCATTACGCACACCTGGACTTCATCCTCACCTTGATTACTCTCCCTTTATTTAGCCTTCAGTAGCCTCCATCATCAGGCAGTATTGGTTTTGTTCACGTTCAGTACGCTTCTCCTGTTTTGGTTATCTGCTTATTTTCATTATTAAACTCACCTTCTGCACCTGCTTCCTGACTCCTTCTGCACCTGCTTCCTGACTCCTTCTGCACCTGCTTACTGACTCCTTCCTGACTCCTTCTGCACCTGCTTCCTGACTCCTTCTGCACCTGCTTCCTGACTCCTTCTGCACCTGCTTCCTGACTCCTAGCGTATACGTTACACACTCGAATAGCGAAGTTTTTCAATCATGCCAGGTAGGCTACTCCGGTTTTATAGCGGCGCATGTGCTTAATATGAGCAGCTGAGAAATAAATATAATAGCAGCTGGGATCCTCCTCTTTTTAGTGGCAACCATCAAAACTCTGCTTTCACACGGAATAGAAATGTCTGGGCTCATAAGAACACTTATTTCACTCCACGCATCAACCACTGTTTGAGGAGCATGCGGCCTCTCACTGCGAGACAGGTGATATTCTGCCCAAACTCTATGTCATGGGCTCTCCAACCCTGTCCCTGCATCTACCCAGTGCTTAATTTGGGAAACCAAGTGAAATCTGTTAGGGTACATCAATAGTAACATGTTTCACATCAAAAACATATTTCATTAAACCGATACCTAGTCACTTTACCCTGCCTTCATGCACATATCTTCCTCAACTACCTCGTATCTCTGCACATTGATCTGGTACTGGTACTCCCTGTATATAGCTCCACGTTGATCTGATCCGGGGGGGGGGGGGGGGTCCTCTGCATAAGCTCTAATAGTATGGGTGTTTTGAATGAATCATCACCTTAGAAAGCGCTGTCCATTTCATTGTTTAGGCTTTGAAACAACATCCACAACAACCATGTTTTACACTCAGTTTCAACCTGTTGTTGAACTTCTTTCTTCAAATTGATCAATCACAGTGAGGTAAGTTTTTAAAAGCATGATACTGTTTTGATGATAAGTGTTTGATGTGATTTTTGTTCGCATTTGCATTGATGTCAGAGTGGTTAGAGGGACAATAGAGCGCTGAGTACCAGGCCGTTAGCGACCTGATGGCCGTTAGCGACCTGATGGTTAGAGGGACAATAGAGCGCTGGGTACCAGGCCGTTAGCGACCTGATGGCCGTTAGCGACCTGATGGTTAGAGGGACAATAGAGCGCTGGGTACCAGGCCGTTAGCGACCTGATGGCCGTTAGCCAGTTGGGTACTACCAACGCATGTCCAGAATGCATAAAAGGAGATTACCGTGACTCAACGGTTAAATAAATTAAAAGTTACCGTAACTCAACGGTCATTTGGAATTTGACTGCGGTCATGACTCATGACTACCGGTGTGGCGGTAATACGGTCACCACAACAGCTCTACTCTAGAATGAGTTAAACGTTATGACAGGAACTAAAGAGGAAGTAATGGGAGGTTCTCACAGAGGCATCGCATTTGACATTTTAGTAGACGCTTTTATCCAGAGTGACTTACAATTAGTTAAGCTATATTCTTCAAGAATCAATGGGTAAATATCAAGAATGGAAATGACCATTGAACAAATTACCCAAAACCCAGACTGTTTTTGCATCTAAAGCACTGTTTATGAATTTGAGAAGGGTTAGATTGCCCCCACTTGACCTCAGTTGTATCCTGTAGCCTGTGCACTTGACAAATAAATGTGAAACTTTAAAAACTTGTATACCAAAACAAGTGACGGGGCTGCTGTTTTGTGTTTTTCCATATCCCAGACTGCAGCTTTAATGCAGCAAGACTCACACGGCTCTATAGGATGAGTCAAAATGTGATAACAGAGACCAAGCAGGAACTCACGGGAGGAGGATCTCACAGAGACATTTCATTCCACGGTTCTAAACAGCATCGTAATTCATTAATAATGAATGACGTCATGCATTAAACACAGGTTGAGACTCAAATGGCACCCTAATCCCTACATAGTGTAGTACTTTTGTAAAGTAGTGCACTATATAGGGAATAGGGTGCCATTTGGGACGAGGACATAATCGGTGCATCATTCACAGTTTGTAATCTCTGCTTTCAAGAGGTGCATTGTTTGGCAAGGCACAAAACAACTAATCTTCTTCATAAATTCTCCATGCAATTTTTGATAGGAGAATAAATGATGTATTATTTATCACAAGTTAAAGGATGACATCTTGATGTAGAAGTGTCAGATGAAATCATGGTACTGGTGTAGTCAGTGGTACAACTGTTTCTCCTCACCCCCACCGAAAAACAGCCAACTCTTCAGTAATCTGTCATTGTAACAAACACCCCAGGGTAGCAAAGAGCAAGTAACACTGTTCAAGTATAGAAATGGAGTCATACAAAAGGATTTACAAAGGACTATTTTTCTTTTCTTTATATCATATTCCAGATCCCATGATGCACTATAAGGCTCAATTAACCCGCCAGGGACACGCACGCGCGTGTGTGTGTGTGTGTGTGTGTGTCAAGAGCGACTGTGCTTAACCAACAGTAGCACAGGAAGGACATTTTCATCATAGCACAGGAACCCAGGGGGGGTTGATCAAATGGTGATATGATATTGTGTGAAACACTAGTGTCCACTCACTCTCAGGATAACATCATCCTCATTACCATATCCCATTCCAACATAATCATACAACGAATTGGTCCAAAAAATCACAGCCTATTCTTAAGAGACAAAACACATTTGAATGAGGAAAAATAATGTGTGGTGGTGTTAGATATAGGGTTGGGAATTTGACATGTGTTGTGGTGTAATGCTTTATGTGTCCTAAATGGCATCCTGTATTCTAGTGTGCTATTTCTGGCCACGGCCACATAGGGATTTCTATATAGGGAATATGGAATACACAATGAGAATATGGGAATGAGGATATGGAGTAAATGAAGTCGCTGTGACCTCAAGAGGACAGGGAGGGAAAGGGAAGATTGGGACAGATCTTAGCATGGAAGCTACCAGGATAACTTATAAGGTATATTTAAGCAATAAAGCCTGAGGGGGTGTGGTATATGGCCAATATAGAAGGGCTGTTCTTATGTGCAATGCAACACGGAGTGCCTGGATACAGCCCTTAGCCGTGGTATATTGGCCATATACCACAAACCCCAGAGGTGCTTTATTGCTATTATAAACTGGCTACCAACGTCATTAGAGCAGTATAAATGAATGTTTTGTCATACCTGTGATATACGGTCTGATATACCACGGCTGTTAGCCAATCAGCATTCAGGGCTCGAAACACCCAGTTTATAATAATCTATATGACTCTCTGCAACAGAGCATTAGAGGTAAAATAGGAAAGGAAAAACTCCAACCACTCAAAGGTGAAATTATATATCATATATGGAAGATATATATAGCATAATTATAGCATGATTATTTAGAGGCACATGAGACACACAAGCAGACATCCTTGCAATCCATAGTATTTTACAGTAATATTAGTACAACCCAACCATATGATAGAAGCCATAGTATTTTACAGTAATATTAGTACAACCCAGCCATATGATAGAAGCCATAGTATTTTACAGTAATATTAGTACAACCCAGCCATATGATAGAAGCCATAGTATTTTACAGTAATATTAGTACAACCCAACCATATGATAGAAGCCATAGTATTTTACAGTAATATTAGTACAACCCAACCATATGATAGAAGCCATAGTATTTTACAGTAATATTAGTACAACCCAACCATATGATAGAAGCCCATAGTATTTTACAGTAATATTAGTACAACCCAGCCATATGAAAGAAGCCATAGTATTTTACAGTAATATTAGTACAACCCAACCATATGATAGAAGCCCATAGTATTTTACAGTAATATTAGTACAACCCAGACATATGATAGAAGCCATAGTATTTTACAGTAATATTAGTACCACCCAACCATATGATAGAAGCCCATAGTATTTTACAGTAATATTAGTACAACCCAGCCATATGATAGAAGCCATAGTATTTTACAGTAATATTAGTACAACCAAACCATACGATAGAAGCCATTTTGCTGACCTGAAAAAATAACGATCAAGCAATTGTTGAAGGACGAAACGCTGACCAAACTTCAAACGTCAAAAGCTTCACCTAATTGAGTTCAGCATTTCTCTGAGGCATATCCTCTTTCAACTTGATCTCACGAGTATGTCTGTACTCTGTAAAATGTCTGTTTCGACCCAGAAAGAAGGTCAGTAGACTGGAGGCAGCTATCCCAGTCATTGGTCCCGCGCCCTCGGATGTCTCTGGTCCTGTCAGTAGTGGCTTTTTCTTAGCTTCCCACTAATGACTGTTGACTTGAATTGAAAGGTCACAATACATAGTAAATGTAAGTACATAAACCCCCAAGCACTCACAATTAACAGTTACATTTCTGCTGAGACAAAATAATTTGTAAGGAGGAGGGGAAAACATGATCGCTGGTAGAAAAAAAAAAACACTCAAATCAAAAGGGCAAAGGGTTTATTGTGTTCTAATAAGAGTTCTGATAAGAGTTCTGATAAGAGTTCTGATAAGAGTTCTGATAAGAGTTCCGACAGGCTTTCGAATATGTGCTTCTAACGACACAACCTCCAACAAGATCCATGTCTATTTACCCTTGGGTTCTTCTGAACTCAGACATTAGATTCTCGTCAGAAATAAATGATAGCTCCTTGTCCTTCACATCATTAGCATGTTAATCCTCCCTGTGTCTTCCCTTCCCCCGGGTGTAATGTAACAAACACATTGTCAGTTAGGAATGAAATACACCCGATCTCTCCATCAGAACTGCGTTCAATTTATTTATTTATTATTAGCTCAATTAAGCATAAAGCTAAAGCATTTGAAAGAAAAATACTATATACTTTAAACACAGGTCTCCACAACATTCTATGTGCATCAATCAGAGGCAGCCTGGGTTTATAGAGGATCATCATTATCCATTAGAGAGGGAGGCTTGTTGATGAATGGAGGAGCAACTATACACACCACTTCTCAACACCACATCCTCACTCCCCAACACCACATCCTCACTCCCCAACACCACATCCTCACTCCCCAACACCACATCCTCACACCCCAACACCACATCCTCACTCCCCAACACCACATCCTCACTCCCCAACACCACATCCTCACTCCCCAACACCACATCCTCACTCCCCAACACCACATCCTCACTCCCCAACACCACATCCTCACTCCCCAACACCACATCCTCACTCCCCAACACCACATCCTCACTCCCCAACACCACATCCTCACTCCCCAACACCACCTCTCAACACATCCTCACTCCCCAACACCACCTCTCAACACATCCTCACTCCCCAACATCACCTCTCAACACATCCTCACTCCCCAACACCACCTCTCAACACATCCTCACTCCCCAACACCACCTCTCAACACATCCTCACTCCCCAACACCACCTCTCAACACATCCTCACTCCCCAACACCACCTCTCAACACATCCTCACTCCCCAACACCACCTCTCAACACATCCTCACTCCCCAACATCACCTCTCAACACATCCTCACTCCCCAACACCACCTCTCAACACATCCTCACTCCCCAACATCACCTCTCAACACATCCTCACTCCCCAACACCACGTCTCAACCCATCCTCACTCCCCAACATCACCTCTCAACACATCCTCACTCCCCAACATCACCTCTCAACACATCCTCACTCCCCAACACCACCTCTCAACCCATTCCCACTCCCCAACATCACGTCTCAACACATCCTCACTCCCCAACACCACATCCTCACTCCCCAACACCACCTCTCAACACATCCTCACTCCCCAACACCACCTCTCAACACATCCTCACTCCCCAACATCACGTCTCAACACATCCTCACTCCCCAACACCACATCCTCACTCCCCAACACCACCTCTCAACACATCCTCACTCCCCAACACCACCTCTCAACACATCCTCACTCCCCAACACCACCTCTCAACACATCCTCACTCCCCAACATCACGTCTCAACCCATCCTCACTCCCCAACACCACCTCTCAACACATCCTCACTCCCCAACATCACCTCTCAACACATCCTCACTCCCCAACACCACCTCTCAACACATCCTCACTCCCCAACACCACCTCTCAACACATCCTCACTCCCCAACACCACCTCTCAACACATCCTCACTCCCCAACACCACCTCTCAACCCATTCCCACTCCCCAACATCACGTCTCAACCCATTCCCACTCCCCAACACCACATCCTCACTCCCCAACAACACCTCTCAACACATCCTCACTCCCCAACATCACCTCTCAACACATCCTCACTCCCCAACACCACCTCTCAACCCATTCCCACTCCCCAACATCACGTCTCAACCCATTCCCACTCCCCAACATCACGTCTCAACACATCCTCACTCCCCAACAACACCTCTCAACACATCCTCACTCCCCAACAACACCTCTCACCACATCCTCACTCCCCAACAACACCTCTCACCACATCCTCACTCCCCAACATCACCTCTCAACCCATTCCCACTCCCCAACATCACGTCTCAACCCATTCCCACTCCCCAACATCACGTCTCAACACATCCTCACTCCCCAACATCACGTCTCAACCCATTCCCACTCCCCAAGGTGCACAACTGACTGGGTTTGATTGAGTTCCACCACTGCTGCCCAATGTCTAATTCGTCCATAATTAGAAAATGTGCTTTTATCAACTTCCTGTTTTACTACACGGAACCCAGGCCATTACTAACGATGTTTGGGAATTTGTGTCTGTTCAATTAGAACTTGTTAGTGGGACTAATTGGTTAGAATCTGCTTCTCCGAGAGCAACGACTGTTCAATAGCCGTTAACCCTATAACGTTTTATTATCACCCGGAGCTATTGGTAGTGGAGTGGTGGGTGGTCATTAATGTCTAAATGGCCTCAGGGTAGGGGTTTATATATGTGACTCCATTATGGATTAATTATACCCAATCACTAATAATAATGTTTTCAATTGGAAGCTTATTGTTTAGTACTTTACCTTCCTGTCTATCCTACACTTGATGGCCACTTGTGGATTTAAAACAAATAGACTGGTGGGAAAAGAATATGGTGAAACTCCCTCTACAGCTAACCCATGAATGAGTGCACATTTTATCTGGGTATAGAATGGGACTGCAGCGCCCAGTGTGTAGCTAGATAGATCCAGCTGCTGTCACCCAAAGCCCTGGGCATGGTGCAAAACATGATTCAGACTCCAGTCCATCTGGCTGTCAGGAAGCAGAGGGCAGTGCCAGTTCATAGCAGAGCCAATGCGGCAAGACACCAGGGGGGCCTCGTTCATCAATCATGCGTAAACCATGCGTCGGAACATTTCCATGCAAAGTGTGAGATTTATCAATATTAACTTTTTGTTTGAGAGTGTGCGTAAATTTCCACACAGCCGTGACCATACGTACGCACAGTGCCAAGTGGTGGAATAAGGGAACTGCTTGTCAAGCGTAGAACGGGGAAAATGCACGCTGAAAATGTCTGAAATTGTGAGAGTAATAATTCAACCATTTTGGGATTTCATTGTATTTCCATTGTGAATTCATGCAATATATCTTGACAGGTATATCATTTGACCACATTAGTTAAAAAAATTACGATAATAATCCATATAAAGTACATTCATTTGTAAAATTAGAGGCACGTGTGAAAGTAATACCATTGTTGAAATACTGTAAAAGACTGAGATCATGAGGAATCAACTGAGGCTGATCTTGCTCTGTTGGAAGACTTTGTAGACTCTGTATTTCGCAGAGAGCCCGTTTTTAGAGACGGGTGGGGACTTTTTTTTCTTCAGAAAGTACAGATTGTCTCATCAGATACTGTTTCCCAAAGCCAATCTTATAGGATTTTTGCGAGGATTTAAGACCTACTTTTGAAAGGCAAACACATGCCATTCTGATGCACATCCAAGTGCTTTCCACCCTCGAGTTTTTGGCAACGGCCACTTTTCAGCGGGAGCTTGCCGATCGGCATCTCAGAGCCCTCGATGAGCCAATGTTTTCGATGCAATCATCAGCATACACCATCACACAACAGGTTGAAGTCAAGAGGGGTGTCTTTGCCATTAATGGGTTCCCAAATACGAACGGAGCAATAGACAACACCCACATCGCCATAAAAGCGCCATCCCAAAATGAGTTCAAATCTGTCAACAGAAAAGGCTTCCACTCTTAATGTGCAGGTGATAGGTTATGTGATGCACAAAATACACTACATGACCAAAAGTATGTGGACACCTGCTCATAGAACATCTCATTCCAAAATCATGGGCATTAATATGGAGTTGGTCCCCCCCCTTTGCTGCTATAAAAGCCTCCACTCTTCTGCGAAGGCCTTCCACTAGATGTTGGAACATTGCTGCGGGGACTTGCTTCCATTCAGCCACAAGAGCATTAGTGAGGTCGCAAGAGCATTAGTGAGGTTGGGCACTGATGTTGGGCGATTAGGCCTGGCTCGCAGTCAGCGTTCCAATTCAGCCCAAAGGTGTTCGATGGGGTTGAGGTCAGAGCTCTGTGCAGGCCAGCCAAGTTCTTCCACACTGATCTCGACAAACCATTTCTGTATGGACCTTGCTTTGTGCACGGGGGCATTGTCATGCTGAAACAGGAAAGGGCCTTCCCAAAACTGTTCCCACAAAGTTGGAAGCACAGAATCGTCTAGAATGTCATTCTATGCTGCATCGTTGAGATTTCCCTTCACTGGAACTAAGGGGCCTAACCCAAACCATGAAAAACAGCCCCATACCATTATTCCGCCTCCACCAAACTTTACAGTTGGCAATATGCATTGGGGCAGGTAGCGTTCTCCCGGCATCCGCCAAACCCAGATTCGTGCGTCGGACTGCCAGATGGTGAAGCGTGATTCATCACTCCAGCCGACGCTTGGCATTGTGCATGGTGATTTTAGGCTTGTGTGCAGCTGCTCAGCCAGGAAACCCATTTCATGAAGCTCCCGACGAACAGTTCTTGTGCTGACGTTGCTTCCAGAGGCAGTTGCAACCGAGGACAGACGATTTTTGCACGCTACACTCTTCAGTACTCTGCGGTCCTGTTCTGTGAGCTTGTTTGGTCTCCCACTTCGCGGCAAAACCGCTGTTGCTCCAAAACGTTTCCACGTCACAATAACAACACTTACAGTTGACCGGGGCAGCTCTAGAAGGGCAGAAATTTGATGAACTGACTTCCTATGACGGTGCCACATTGTAAGTCACTGAGCTCTTCAGTACGGGCCATTCTATTACAAATGTTTGTCTATGGAGATTGCATGGCTGTGTGCTCGATTTCATACACCTGTCAGCAACGGGTGTCTGAAATGCCGAACACACTAATTTGAAGGGGTGTCCACATACTTTTGGTCATGTAGTATACGCTGCTGAATGTGGTGGCAAGCTGTCCAGGTTGAACGCACAACTCGTTCATTCTGCAGAACAGCAATGTTGGCCTATACGCCTACAGGAGGGAGCTGTTGAGGATGGATGGCTTATTGGTGAGTGTTGCCTATTCATTTGAAGCATATTTGCCATTGATAAAGCAACTAATTGGCTTAATGGTCCTCTCTTTGTAGCTATGTTTTTATTTTTACTGGTCAAGCCACAACTGAGCGAGCCAAATAAAGCCTTTTGGTTGACCTCAATCTCTGAAACTAGCACCTCTATTTCAGTCTCGGAAAAAATTTATTCGCTTCTTTTGGTTGCGATGTTGTCTTTCATGGTACAGCGTTGTATATTCCCCATGGGCTTTAAAGGAATAATTTTGACCATATATGGTTAATTAGGGCCGTTTCTAAATGCAAATAAGCCAAGGTCTTGTACGAGCACTGAGACTGAGAACAATTGGTATTTATCAATAGTTATCTCCTACCGGTGTGCGTGTGATGCTCGTAGGATTGTTTGATAAATCACACTTGTTCTATGCATACGAACATTTTAAAATCCGTTCTTAAGTAGTAATTTTAGAATCGTTTCTACACAATATTGATAAATGAGGCCCCGGGGCTGCTAGAACATCAGGGCTGATAGAACATCAGGGATGCTACAACATCAGGGCTGATAGAACATCAGGGCTGCTACAACATCAGGGCTGATAGAACATCAGGGCTGCTACAACATCAGGGCTGATAGAACATCAGGGCTGCTACAACATCAGGGCTGATAGAACATCAGGGCTGCTACAACATCAGGGGCTGCTACAACATCAGGGCTGCTAGAACATCAGGGCTGCTAGAACATCAGGGCTGATAGAACATCAGGGCTGATAGAACATCAGGGCTGCTACAACATCAGGGCTGCTAGAACATCAGGGCTGCTAGAACATCAGGGCTGCTAGAACATCAGGGCTGATAGAACATCAGGGGCTGCTACAACATCAGGGCTGCTACAACATCAGGGCTGCTACAACATCAGGGCTGCTAGAACATCGGGGGCTGCTACAACATCAGGGCTGCTAGAACATCAGGGGCTGCTACAACATCAGGGCTGCTAGAACATCAGGGCTGCTAGAACATCAGGGCTGCTAGAACATCAGGGCTGCTAGAACATCAGGGCTGCTACAACATCAGGGGCTGCTACAACATCAGGGCTGCTACAACATCAGGGGCTGCTAGAACATCAGGGCTGCTACAACATCAGGGGCTGCTAGAACATCAGGGCTGCTAGAACATCAGGGGCTGCTAGAACATCAGGGCTGCTACAACATCAGGGCTGCTAGAACATCGGGGGCTGCTACAACATCAGGGCTGCTAGAACATCAGGGGCTGCTACAACATCAGGGCTGCTAGAACATCAGGGCTGCTAGAACATCAGGGCTGCTAGAACATCAGGGCTGCTAGAACATCAGGGCTGCTAGAACATCAGGGCTGCTACAACATCAGGGGCTGCTACAACATCAGGGCTGCTACAACATCAGGGGCTGCTAGAACATCAGGGCTGCTACAACATCAGGGGCTGCTAGAACATCAGGGCTGCTAGAACATCAGGGCTGCTAGAACATCAGGGCTGCTAGAACATCAGGGCTGCTACAACATCAGGGCTGCTAGAACATCAGGGCTGCTAGAACATCAGGGCTGCTAGAACATCAGGGCTGCTAGAACATCAGGGCTGCTACAACATCAGGGCTGCTAGAACATCAGGGCTGCTAGAACATCAGGGCTGCTACAACATCAGGGCTGCTACAACATCAGGGCTGCTACAACATCAGGGCTGCTAGAACATCGGGGGCTGCTACAACATCAGGGCTGCTAGAACATCAGGGCTGCTAGAACATCAGGGGCTGCTACAACATCAGGGCTGATAGAACATCAGGGGCTGCTACAACATCAGGGCTGATAGAACATCAGGGGCTGCTACAACATCAGGGATGCTACAACATCAGGGCTGCTACAACATCAGGGCTGCTACAACATCAGGGCTGCTACAACATCAGGGCTGCTACAACATCAGGGCCATAGGGTTAGCTATGTAGAGGGACACTGTGGACCATGTATCATTCCTTTATCTATCCACGAGGCACTGCATGTGTTTATCTCTTGGTGACCTATCCATTTATCCCTCCTTTATCTCTTGGTGACCTATCCATTTATCCCTTCTTTATCTCTTGGTGACCTATCCATTTATCCCTCCTTTATCTCTTGGTGACCTATCCATTTATCCCTCCTTTATCCCTTGGTGACCTATCCATTTATCCCTCCTTTATCCCTTGGTGACCTATCCATTTATCCCTCCTTTATCCCTTGGTGACCTATCCATTTATCCCTCCTTTATCTCTTGGTGACCTATCCATTTATCCCTCCGTTATCTCTTGGTGACCTATCCATTTATCCCTCCTTTATCTCTTGGTGACCTATCCATTTATCCCTCCGTTATCTCTTGGTGACCTATCCATTTATCCCTTCCTTATCTCTTGGTGACCTATCCATTTATCCCTCCTTTATCTCTTGGTGACCTATCCATTTATCCCTCCGTTATCTCTTGGTGACCTATCCATTTATCCCTCCTTTATCTCTTGGTGACCTATCCATTTATCCCTCTTTTATCTCTTGGTGACCTATCCATTTATCCCTCCTTTATCTCTTGGTGACCTATCCATTTATCTCTCCGTTATCTCTTGGTGACCTATCCATTTATCCCTCCTTTATCTCTTGGTGACCTATCCATTTATCCCTCCTTTATCCAGGTGTCTCACTAAGAGCCGTTATAGCAACAAAACATTTCACCAGGTCACTGGATATAGGTTAAAAGTTTGGTACAAAAATACAAAATGTCCTTACATTGATTACTTTTTGCAAATCCAATCCGTTTTCCACGTTGATTTAATGTCATCGCATTGATTTCTGTGGTTGGGTAGTGGGTAGCTATCACAGTGGGGAGTAGGAGAAGAGGAAACAGCAGAACACAAATCTGGTCACGTTGAAAAGGATTCACAGGCCTTAAGACATATGGAGGACTATAGCAACTTCCTGTGACTATTAATTTTGGCACAGACTATATCACACCCATGTGGAGAACCATGTACATTCTCAAGCTGGTGAACAACCAACGTACCACGAAACGGCCACAGATAACTGACCAGTTCTAGTAGCGGTGGTGAGTAGGAGAATTCTACAGAATCTCTACTGTATCCGATGGAGGTCATTCAGATCAATTATCTGACAGCAGGTTTCGTTTTTTTATATTTGTTTTGTTTGTTCATATACTACGTCTGAAATGGCACCCTATCCTCTATGTATATATGTGCTCCCGAGTGGCGCAGCGGTCTAAGGCACTGCGTTTCAGTGCTTGCAGGCGTCACTACAGACCCCCTGGTTCGATTCCAGGCTGTATCACAACCGGCCGTGATTGGGAGTCCCATAGGGGCGGCGCACAACTGGCCCAGCGTCGTCCGGGTTTGGCCGGTGTAGGCCGTCGTTGTAAATAAGAATTTGTTCTTAACTGACTTGCCTAGTTCACTACTTTTTACCTGACCCCTATGGGCTCTGTTCAGAAGTAGTGCACTATATAGGGTCTAGGGTAGCATTTCAGATGCAACCATCTTGAGTGGATTGACTCATCAGGGTGAATATTATCATAATCACCAAAGCTTTTATTTTCATCTTTCTATTCTTTTTTTTTTTTTTATTAGTTGTGTGAATATTCATGTGAGATCATAGCCGGAGCAATCTGCTGATTAGGTGGGTCCATCATTATGACTTGGCCGCTAGTGGTTAGATGGTAAAGGCTAGTAGCACAGCTTAAAGAAGAGTCTTGACACACACACACACACACACGGGCACGGGCACACATATATATAAATACTTAATTTGAATCCACAAATCACATTCAAGAAGGACTCAAACATTTCAAAAGGTATTTGTATGCATGGACACAGAAAGTACCAAACAACCAGGCTAACCATCACATACACACACACACACACACACACACACACACACAAACACACACACACATCGACAGAGAGTGGTAAAACAGCTTAATTAAGTGTCTTTTCCGGGGGCTATAATAGTACTGTGATTTCTATCTGTCTGTGTCGGTGCCTCTACATCTCCTCTGTCACCCCTCCTGTCATGTGTTCTAGACTATTTACACTGCAGCCTGCCACGTCACATCGCTCGCTGAATCATTCATTACATCAGTGCTGCCAATGCTTAAAGGAAAACACCACCCAAAAACAATCTTTTGGTATTCGTTTCATTACTCCAAAAACTATCCAAAAGATAGTTTTGGGGTGGAATTTCCCTTTAAATAGATAGACAAACAGACAGAGACAGGGGTTGTTTTTCAGTGACATTTCACCTGAAAGAATAGCTAAGATTATTGCACTGCGTGGCACCAATAGCTTCTTCTTAGACTGACAGTGTGTGGGGGGGAAGAAAACATGCTGCATTTATTTTTTATGGGACTTCCTACGCTAGGCTAATGTCTGTGTTCAAAAGATAATTGCCATCTCTCTCATTCCCCCGCATCCATTTGTGCTGTATCAGTTTCCTTCTCATCTTTGTTATTATGTCTTTCCACTAAGCCGCTGTGTGATCTTCAGAAAGTAAGACTCCTCATTGTAATGCAGAACACCAAACAAGCCGCTACAGTAGCAACTAGCAAAAAACAAAATGGCCACCTATAGAGAACCACATCCTGCAAGGTCAAGAGGGTCACAGAGGCTCTTTATCCTTCATCACTCAGCCCACACAGTTTAATGCATTCCTCTCTCTCTAACGTCCCTCAGCCTACACATCTTCCCGTTATTGCTTTCGGTGTCAGTGGAGGGAGGATTTCATTGTGTAGCTATTGGCCATGATGATAACTCATGTCCTCTACGCAATGAACAGTTGTATAAGGACGATCTCAAATGGCGGATGTTTATTCACGGTAGTCCTTGAGGGAGAGAGAGAGAACCGTTATAGACCCACCTTTAATAACAGGAGTAAAGAAAGAGCAGTGGTGGGAAAAGTACTCAATTGTCATACTTTAGTAAAAGTTGAAGTAAATGATAAATAAAGTGTCCTTTTTTTGTTTTTATTATGGACAGCCAAGGGCACACTCCAACACTCATACATAATTTACAAACACAGTATTTGTGCTTAGTAAGTCCGCCAGATCAGAGGCAGTAGGGATGACAACGCGTTATATTGATATGTGAGTGAATTTGACCATTATTCTGTCCTGCCTGAGCATTCGAAATGTAGCAAGTACTTTTTGGTGTCAGGGAAAATGTATGGGAGTAAAAAGTACATATATTTTTTAGGAATGTAGTGGAGTAAACGTCAAAGTAATCACAAATATAAATAGTAAAAAAGTAAAGTACAGATACCCCCAAAGAAAACGACTTAAGTAGTACTTGAAAGTATTTTTACATAAGTACTTTATACCACTGAGAAAGAGACTGACTGTAAGTGATCTTCTTGTTGGGAACACAAGGTGACGGTCCAGTCTTTAGTGCAATGTCTGAATGAACGTGCAGCCTGAGAGTTTCAGGGGATAGGGTTGAAGAGATCAACCTACTTGGTTAATTAACGGTAATACACAAGGCCGTGGAGCAGCCTTCAGAGGTAATACACAAGGCTATGGAGCAGCCTTCAGAGGTAATACACAAGGCCATGGAGCAGCCTTCAGATGGAGAATAAACATGCAGCTCAAAGAGATTTTCGAGGGTTGTTATTGTCAAAGAGAACAACCTCAATGACTTAACTGGTTAAATAATGGCAATACATAGAGAAGTGGTAGCAGCATTCAGATGCTAGCAGAGAAGCACACAACATCTGAATGGACATTTTGAATGAGATATAACACGTTTAGGCAACACAAGTATGGTTTCACAACTCCAATCCTCGGGGCCCCCCGCAAGGTTGCACTTTTTTTTCTACTCCAGCACTAGTCATCTGATTCAACTGTTCAGCTTATGAAACGCTTGAATCATGTATTTTTACTGTTGGGATAGAACAAAACCGTGGAATTTTGTGAGGCGCGCGCTACCATTTTCTCCAAGAGTATGATCTATAGACTATATAAGTCAACAACAGAATAGAAAAATATCCTAAATCCATTTTAGTGCTTTTAATATTTCTGAGTTCATAACAGCTTTTAAGTGTTCTAAACATCCTCTCAGAAAATGGAGAATCCAATAGGTTATCAGCCTGAGGTATCCAGGTCCTCTGTAGCTCAATTGGTAGAGCACGGCGCTTGTAACGCCAGGGTAGTGGGTTCGATCCCCGGGACCACCCATACGTAAACATGTATGCACACGTGACTGTAAGTCACTTTGGATAAAAGTGTCTGCTAAATGGCTTATTATTATTATCCACAAGGACCTTTCCACTGTAAACTTGGCTGATTTGCTGTTAATTGAAAGGTGTTTATCGGTCATAGAGTTATTTCATTGCTCTAAACAACATATCTCACTGAAACACATTTCCCCGGTTGTAATATACAAAGCCTTCCACTTTCAGAAAATTATGCAAATTATGTTCTGAATCTGTCTGCAAAATCGTAATCCAACTTTCTTGGAAACCGGAGGCTTGTATATATTTTGGTTCCAGGAACGGTTGTGACTGAGGAAAACACGAGCGATTTTAATCTCGTTCTTATTTATTTCAGTTCAGTTCAGGGCTCAGACACAAACCAATCATCAAACAGCTTGACTCCTTACATTTCCAGAGTGGACTTTCATGGTGATTCTCAATGCAGAGCAACATCGCCATCTAGTAGATCGTTTGTGGAACTGCGGCAACACATGCTTTTATTCACTTCACTCTAGCATAGGTCACAAACCACAGCAATTTAGTCAAGTGAACACCCATTAATCGGATGTATTGAATCGGCCATTGAAGCAACAGAAGACAGATGAGTCAGACTGATACTGAAGCACTGTGTGCAGTCTCTTTGTATTTTTAAACTCACACTGACCACAAGCAGGCCTAGATCTCCCTCTCTCGCTCTCTATCATGAGGACCTGCTCAACAGTAGGGTTAGAACAAAAGCCTGCACACACAGTAGCGCTCTCCAGGAGAGGGGCCAGCCCTGTTTAAGGCTACATAATCCAAGTGAATGTGTGCCCAGTGTCCAGATAGTCAATGAACTTCATCAGCGCTCCAACAAGATCTGGGACGCTCTCCCTCCCTCAGTGAACCCCCATCTCTCTCGCTCTCCCTCCCTCAGTGAACCCCCATCTCTCTCGCTCTCCCTCCCTCAGTGAACACCCATCTCTCTCGCTCTCCCTCCCTCAGTGAACCCCCATCTCTCTCGCTCTCCCTTCCTCAGTGAACACCCATTTCTCTCGCTCTCCCTCCCTCAGTGAACACCCATCTCTCTCGCTCTCCCTCCCTCAGTGAACACCCATCTCTCTCGCTCTCCCTCCCTCAGTGAACCCCCATCTCTCTCGCTCTCCCTCCCTCAGTGAACACCCATCTCTCTCGCTCTCCCTCCCTCAGTGAACCCCCATCTCTCTCGCTCTCCCTCCCTCAGTGAACACCCATCTCTCTCGCTCTCCCTCCCTCAGTGAACACCCATCTCTCCCTCAGTGAACCCCCATCTCTCTCTCTCTCTCTCTCTCTCAGTGAACCCCCAGCTCTCTCTCTCTCTCTCTCTCTCTCTCTCTCGCTCTCTCTCTCTCCAAAATGAGCCCATTTGGTTTTGTGATCAAGGGATGAAGGTTCCTCCATCCTGATACTGTCGCTCTTCCCTAATGTCTCCTTTCTAAACTCCATAGCAGCTGCATGGTGTCCAGTGTGAGTGTGTGACACCATCATTACTAATTTATCCATCTTTCCATACAGTGTCCTGACAAGCCACCCTCGCCGCTTGCTCACTCGATATCGGTCATTAACATGTAGAGTAGGAGGCAAGGCCAGGGGGGGTGGCCCAACCTATCGGGTTCCTCGTTTAAGGTCCTATTACACTTACTACCACCTCTGCCATCGACCCAGAGCTGTGGTGACAGGACTTTGCTCTTGTTTTTCTATTTGTGTTGCCATTGCTTTGTAATCCTATTGGAAGTCTGACAACAACGATAACAACATGACTGTAAGGATGGATATACTCCTTTATTTACTGTTGGTTGTTGGCAAGGCTGTCACTAAGAAAGGTGAGCTTTTTGCATTGTATATTTCTATCATATTTGCCTCAGCAAATTCAGTTACACAACACTCACTTATATGTGTGTTGTAAGTAACTGTTATTACCGATGTGTAAATTATAAACTAATACTTACCAGTAAACTACTTACAAACCTTTTACAAAACCGTTTGTGAATCCTTTATAAACTATAACTTCTATTCCTCCAACTTCTATTCCCAAGGGGTGAAATGTGGCGGGATCCTCTCCGCCTCTTCCGGCAACATCTCCAGCCCCAACTACCCAGGTCTGTACCCGTACAACATCCAGTGTGTGTGGCTGATTGTAGTGGCCGAGGGGTCCTCTGTCCTGCTCACCTTCCGCCACTTTGAGTTGGAGTATCACGCCGCCTGCTCCTACGACTACGTCAAGATCTATAACGGTGTGTCCGAGGATGAGGGGAACCTACTGGGGACGTTCTGTGGTGACGTGTCCCCTCCTCGGTTCACTTCCTCCTGGAATGTTATGTCGATCATTTTCCACTCCGATCGTCATGTGGCTCACAGAGGGTTCTCTGTGGGCTACAGGAAAGGTGAGCTTTCACTTCCTCTCACAGGATAACCAAAGCCATTAATATACACGTATGCCTCTGCTGAATACAGCCACTCAAACCTCACAGTAACCCACAACAACAAGGAACAGGACCTTGAGTAGTTGGATCAGGTGTGTTAACTTAAGAGCTCGGCTGGAACAAAATCCTGCAAAACCTTGTCACCCACCCGTGTCTTATTCCTCTCTTTCACCCCTCTCCCCTAGATGTGTGTGGTGGGGTCCTTACCGGTCTGTCTGGCATCATCTCCAGCCCAGGCTACAGTCCTGATACCCAGTACAGCAACAACGCCGACTGTTCCTGGACGGTCCATGTGTCCAACCGCAGCGTGGTCAGTCTGGTCTTCCTTGACTTCCAGGTATGTTCTCTAACATGTGAAGAGAAATCGATGCATCCCAAATGGTACCCCATTTATCTATATTAGTTCCCTACTTTTGACCAGAGCCCGGGCACTATATAGGGAATAAGGAGCCAACTGGGCCGCACATACTGTAAGTCTCTAAGTATCCCTGATGGAGCCAACTGGGACACACATACTGTAAGTCTCTAAGTATCCCTGATGGAGCCAACTGGGACACACATACTGTAAGTCTCTAAGTATCCCTGATGGAGCCAACTGGGACACACATACTGTAAGTCTCTAAGTATCCCTGATGGAGCCAACTGGGACGCACATACTGTAAGTCTCTAAGTATCCCTGATGGAGCCAACTGGGACACACATACTGTAAGTCTCTAAGTATCCCTGATGGAGCCAACTGGGACACACATACTGTAAGTCTCTAAGTATCCCTGATGGAGCCAACTGGGACACACATACTGTAAGTCTCTAAGTATCCCTGATGGAGCCAACTGGGACACACATACTGTAAGTCTCTAAGTATCCCTGATGGAGCCAACTGGGATGCACATACTGTAAGTCTCTAAGTATCCCTGATGGAGCCAACTGGGATGCACATACTGTAAGTCTCTAAGTATCCCTGATGGAGCCAACTGGGACACACATACTGTAAGTCTCTAAGTATCCCTGATGGAGCCAACTGGGACACACATACTGTAAGTCTCTAAGTATCCCTGATGGAGCCAACTGGGACGCACATACTGTAAGTGTCTTAGTATCCCTGATGGGTCATAAATATGACGTGACAAAATAAAATATAATTCATTCATTCCAGCTTGAGAACAACGAGGGCTGTAATTTTGACTTCGTGGCTCTCTTCGACGGCCCGACCGTCACTCACAGACACCTGGGGAACTACTGTGGAGGGGAGAAGCCTCCTAAGATTGTTACTACCTCCAACCAGCTCCTGGTGGTGTTCAAGTCTGACTTCAACATCGGGGGACGAGGGTTCAAGGCTTACTACTACTCAGGTAGGTAGGACGGTGGAGGACATATACTACGGGTGTACTGACCACTAGGTCACTCCCTCATGGCTGTCCTGTACTATGCTGAGGTCCATGGGGAGAGATTAAACTGTCCTGTACTATCCTGAGGTCCATGGGGTGAGATTAAACTGTCCTGTACTATCCTGAGGTCCATGGGGTGAGATTAAACTGTCCTGTACTATCCTGAGGTCCATGGGGAGAGATTAAACTGTCCTGTACTATGCTGAGGTCCATGGGGTGAGATTAAACTGTCCTGTACTATTCTGAGGTCCATGGGGTGAGATTAAACTGTCCTGTACTATCCTGAGGTCCATGGGGTGAGATTAAACTGTCCTGTACTATACTGAGGTCCATGGGGTGAGATTAAACTGTCCTGTACTATCCTGAGGTCCATGGGGTGAGATTAAACTGTCCTGTACTATCCTGAGGTCCATGGGGTGAGATTAAACTGTCCTGTACTATCCTGAGGTCCATGGGGTGAGATTAAACTGTCCTGTACTATCCTGAGGTCCATGGGGTGAGATTAAACTGTCCTGTACTATCCTGAGGTCCATGGGGTGAGATTAAACTATCCTGTACTATCCTGAGGTCCATGGGGTGAGATTAAACTGTCCTGTACTATCCTGAGGTCCATGGGGTGAGATTAAACTGTCCTGTACTATCCTGAGGTCCATGGGGTGAGATTAAACTGTCCTGTACTATACTGAGGTCCATGGGGTGAGATTAAACTGTCCTGTACTATCCTGAGGTCCATGGGGTGAGATTAAACTGTCCTGTACTATCCTGAGGTCCATGGGGTGAGATTAAACTGTCCTGTACTATCCTGAGGTCCATGGGGTGAGATTAAACTGTCCTGTACTATCCTGAGGTCCATAGGGTGAGATTAAACTGTCCTGTACTATCCTGAGGTCCATGGGGTGAGATTAAACTGTCCTGTACTATACTGAGGTCCATGGGGTGAGATTAAACTGTCCTGTACTATGCTGAGGTCCATGGGGTGAGATTAAACTGTCCTGTACTATACTGAGGTCCATGGGGTGAGATTAAACTGTCCTGTACTATCCTGAGGTCCATGGGTTGAGATTAAACTGTCCTGTACTATCCTGAGGTCCATGGGGTGAGATTAAACTGTCCTGTACTATCCTGAGGTCCATGGGGTGAGATTAAACTGTCCTGTACTATCCTGAGGTCCATGGGGTGAGATTAAACTGTCCTGTACTATACTGAGGTCCATGGGGTGAGATTAAACTGTCATGTACTATCCTGAGGTCCATGGGGTGAGATTAAACTGTCCTGTACTATACTGAGGTCCATGGGGTGAGATTAAACTGTCCTGTACTATCCTGAGGTCCATGGGGTGAGATTAAACTGTCCTGTACTATCCTGAGGTCCATGGGGTGAGATTAAACTGTCCTGTACTATCCTGAGGTCCATGGGGTGAGATTAAACTGTCCTGTACTATCCTGAGGTCCATGGGGTGAGATTAAACTGTCCTGTACTATACTGAGGTCCATGGGGTGAGATTAAACTGTCCTGTACTATCCTGAGGTCCATGGGGTGAGATTAAACTGTCCTGTACTATCCTGAGGTCCATGGGGAGATTACACTGCACATTCACTGACACCAGGATTGTGTTCAGTAGGGAGAAAATGTTTTGAAACGGTAAAGGTACTAGCTGAACCTATTCAGTAACAACACATCTTTAGTTACATTTTTGCTACGGTGTGACCTACTTAAGACAACCCTGTTTTGCCTCATATGTCTGTCTGACAGGTGAATGCCAGCAGGTGCTGTCTGCACCAAGTGCTAACTTCACCAGCCCCCACTACCCTAACATCTACCCCAACAACATCAAGTGTCACTGGACCATCAACCTGGCCAGGGGCTACCGCATCAAACTGTTCTTCAACGCTATGGAGCTGGAGGACAGGAACAGCCTATCAGACGAGTGCGACTACGACTCTGTAGCTGTGCATGATGGGAGCAGAGAGAAAGACCCATTGCTAGGGCGATGGTGTGGCTCGGAACAACCCGGGTCTCTGATCTCTAAGAACAACAACATGCTGGTGGTCCTCAGTACAGACAGGAACTCAGCTTATAGAGGGTTCTCTGCTTCCTATGTAGGAGGTGAGTGTCTGAACTGAAGCAAGGTTGCTGAAACGTATCCAAACTATCACGTTTTTTTTTTTTGTATGTTTATTTAATAATTCAAGAGACAAGTGCAAATACAAACGTGTGTGTCCGTGCGTGTGTTATGTCTCCACCTCATTCCCAGTGGTACCAGTTAACATCAGCTGTACGAGGACAGAGTTCACCATCCATATCTCCCAGCAGTCACTGCCTGGGCTGAACCGTGAGAGTATCTTTCTGGGGGATCGCTCCTGTACCTCCCAGCTGACACCTACCACCTATAAGATCCTGGCACGCTTCGAAAAATGTGGCACTGCAGGCCAGGTAACCAACTACCCACTGGTTGATTCAACATTGTTTCCATTTGATTTAAAATTACATTGAGCCAACGTGGCATAGACGTTGAATTGACGTCTGTGCCTAGTGGGTAGCCACTGGCATGATGACGCCAGTTTAAAGCTGTTTACAACTGTTCATTTGACATGAATTTTTGTGGTTGTTTTTTCTTCTTCATTTGTCCATTTTATTGAAGCGATAGGACAGTGTAGAAGGGAATTGAGGATACTAGAGGATGTGACAAAATAGCAGTGGTCACAAGCATATGATGTCTGTTTGCTGTCCATCTGTATAACCCTGACCCTGACCCTTAACCTCTGACCCCTGTCATCTGACCAGCCACGGCGTAACATCACCATGCTGGTGAACACGCTCTACATCGACTTCTCCGACGGGAAGGGGCGGAGCGTCCAGGAGTACGAGGTACAGTGCGACGCCCAGCGCAAGATGGCCACCATTCACATCGTCTCAGCCGAGGAGCACCAGAGGATGAACGAGCTGGCCCGACGCCAAGCAGAGGGGTCCGGTGGAGGGGGAGGGAAGGAGGCAGACCCAGAGCCTCACGACCCCAGTGATATAGTGTTTATTAGCATCTGTGTGCTGGCTGTTGTTCTGATGGTGATCGCTGTAATCTGGCTGGTACTGCTTTAGTAGAGAAAGAGAGGAGGTTGGCGATGCGGTCTACGTGAGCCAGAACATGTTGAGGTTTACAATGAAAACCGACAGATTTATTTTTGTAATAAATGTCTATTGCTCATTTCAAATCGTACCAAAACAATGATTTAATATTGTCACCGCTCTCGACATTCATAATAAAAACACAGGCAGAGATCAACATTTGATTTACTTCAATATAGAAAATCTAAGATGAATAAACAACAGCTCAATTAAAATACTAATCAGAAGAGGTAGGCCTAATTAATAAGACTAATGACGGTGTGCTCCGACTGTCTTTCACCATTTTGGAAAAAGGCACCAGTCCAGTCCAGATGAACGACTGTGTTCTCCGACTGTCTTTCACCATTTTGGAAAAAGGCACCAGTCCAGTCCAGATGAACGACTGTGTTCTACGACTGTCTTTCACCATTTTGGAAAAAGGCACCAGTCCAGTCCAGATGAACGACTGTGTTCTCCGACTGTCTTTCACCATTTTGGAAAAAGGCACCAGTCCAGTCCAGATGAACGACTGTGTTCTCCGACTGTCTTTCACCATTTTGGAAAAAGGCACCAGTCCAGATGAACGACTGTGTTCTCCGACTGTCTTTCACCATTTTGGAAAAAGGCACCAGTCCAGTCCAGATGAACGACTGTGTTCTCCGACTGTCTTTCACCATTTTGGAAAAAGGCACCAGTCCAGTCCAGATGAACGACTGTGTTCTCCGACTGTCTTTCACCATTTTGGAAAAAGGCACCAGTCCAGTCCAGCAAAAGTATTTGCCAGAATCATGTCACAGTCTTTTGGGGGCTGAGGGGCTAGCTAGCTTCTTCTTGTGATTGGAGACCAGCTGATTTTTTTTTAAAGGTACCAGTCCAGAACCAACTGGCATGTCCCAGTCTTCCTCTGCAGCAGGCCTCATGGCTCTGGGCTTAGCTACCAACATGTTTGAGCAGATCCATTTGAGCAATGCGAGGCTCAAAATCCCTCATCTTGATCACAGAATGAGTCTTTATTTTGGGGTGCTTTGTAGAGCAGTGATTCTGCTCAGACCGACCACAACAAAATCCACCAACAACAAAAAATAACAAGAAAATGAAAATTACAAGAAACAAGCAAAAACAATTAAGGTTAAAAAAAAGAAAAGAAATCCCTTTAAAAATAAGAAACCATTTTGGCTTAAAGACCACTTGGGAATGCGAGCACTGTCAATTAGATGGGTAATGCTTTTTAATAAAAAAACAAAATGCAGCAGGACTTATGGTTGGGGTTAGCTAGCTACTTCTTGTGGTTGATTACACTCTTTAAAAATATATATTTATTTATATACAGTACCAGTCAAACGTTTGGACACACCTACTCATTCCAGGGTTTCTTTATTTGTACTGTTTTCTACATTGTAAAATAATAGTGAAGACATCAAAACTATGAAATAACACATATGGAATCATGTAGTAACCAAAAAAGTGTTAAACAAATCAAAATATATTTTATATTTGCGATTCTTCAAATAGCCACCTTTGCCTTGATGACAGCTTTGCACACTTTTGGCATTCTCTCAACCAGCTTCATGGAGGTAGTCACATGGAATGCATTTCAATTAACAGGTGTGCCTTCTTAAAAGTTAATTTGTGGAATTTCATTCCTTCTTAATGCATTTGAGCCAATCAGTTGTGTTGTGACAATGTAGGGGGGTATACAGAAGATAGCCCTATTTGGTAAAATACCAAGTCCATATTATGGCAAGAACAGCTCAAATAAGCAAAGAGAAATGACAGTCCATCATTACTTTCAGACATGAAGGTCAGTCAATACGGAAATTGTCAAGAACTTTGAAAGTTTCTTCAAGTGCAGTCGCAAAAACCATCAAGCGCTATGATGAATCTGGCTCTCATGAGGACCGCCACAGGAATGGAAGACCCAGAGTTACCTCTGCTGCAGAGGATAAGTTCATTAGAGTTACCAGCCTCAGAAATTGCAGCCCAAATAAATGATTCACAGAGTTCAAGTAACAGACACATCTCAACATCAACTGTTCAGAGGAGACGGTGTGAATCAGGCCTTCATGGTCGAATTGCTGAAAAGAAACCACTACTAAAGGACACCAATAAGAAGAAGAGACTTGATTGGGCCAAGAAACACGAGCAATGGACATTAGACTGGTGGAAATTTGTCCTTTGGTCTGGAGTCCAAATTTGAGATTTTTGGTTCCAACCACCGTGTCTTTGTGAGACGCGGTGTAGGTGAACGGATGATCTCAGCATGTGTATTTCCCACCATAAAGCATGGAGGAGGTGGTGTTATGGTGTGGGGGTGCTTTGCTGGTGACACTGTCTGTGATTTACTTAGAATTCAAGGCACACTTAACCAGCATGGCTACCACAGCATTCTGCAGCGATACACCATCCCATCTGGTTTGGGCTCAGTGGGACGATCATTTGTTTATCAACAGGACAATGAACCAACACACCTCCAGGCTGTGTAAGTGCTATTTTACCAAGAAGGAGAGTGATGGAGTGCTGCATCAGATGACCTGGCTTCCACAATCCCCCAACCTCAACACAATTGAGATGGTTTGGGATGAGTTGGACCGCAGAGTGGAGGAAAAGCAGCCAACAAGTGCTCAGCATATGTGGGAACTCCTTCAAGACTGTTGGAAAAGCATTCCAGGTGAAGCTGGTTGAGAGAATGCCAAGAGTGCAAAACTGTCATCAAGGCAAAGGGTGGCTATTTGTTTAACACTTTTTTGGTTCCTACAGTGGGGAGAACAAGTATAAAAATCCAGGAAATCACATTGTATGATTTTTAAGTAATTAATTTGCATTTTATTGCATGACATAAGTATTTGATCACCTACCAACCAGTAAGAATTCCAGCTCTCACAGACCTGTTAGTTTTTCTTTAAGAAGCCCTCCTGTTCTCCACTCATTACCTGTATTAACTGCACCTGTTTGAACTCGTTACCTGTATAAAAGACACCTGTCCACACACTCAATCAAACAGACTCCAACCTCTCCACAATAGCCAAGACCAGAGAGCTGTGTAAGGACATCAGGGATAAAATTGTAGACCTGCCAAGGCTGGGATGGGCTACAGGACAATAGGCAAGCAGCTTGGTGAGAAGGCAACAACTGTTGATGCAATTATTAGAAAATGGAAGAAGTTCAAGATGACGGTCAATCACTCTCGGTCTGGGGCTCCATGCAAGATCTCACCTCGTGGGGCATCAATGATCATGAGGAAGGTGAGGGATCAGCCCAGAACTACACGGCAGGACCTGGTCAATGACCTGAAGAGAGCTGGGACCACAGTCTCAAAGAAAACCATTAGTAACACACTACGCCTTCATGGATTAACATCCTGCAGCGCACGCAAGGTCCCCCTGCTCAAGCCAGCGCATGTCCAGGCCCGTCTGAAGTTTGCCAATGACCATCTGGATGATCCAGAGGAGGAATGGGAGAAGGTCATGTGGTCTGATGAGACAAAAATAGAGCTTTTTGGTCTAAACTCCACTCGCCGTGTTTGGAGGAAGAAGAAGGATGAGTAAAACCCCAAGAACACCATCCCAACCGTGAAGCATGGAGGTGGGATGCTTTTCTGCAAATGGGACAGGACGACTGCACCGTATTGAGGGGAGGATTAATGGGGCCATGTATCACGAGATCTTGGCCAACAACCTCCTTCCCTCAGTAAGAGCATTGAAGATGGGTCGTGGCTGGGTGTTCCAGCATGACAACGACCCGAAACCCACAGCCAGGGCAACTAAGGAGTGGCTCCGTAAGAAGCATCTCAAGGTCCTGGAGAGGCCTAGCCAGTCTCCAGACCTGAACCAAATAGAAAATCTTTGGAGGGAGCTGAAAGTCCGTATTGCCCAGCGACAGCCCCGAAACCTGAAGGATCTGGAGAAGGTCTGTATGGAGGAGTGGGCCAAAATCCCTGCTGCAGTGTGTGCAAACCTGGTCAAGTCCTACAGGAAACGTATGATCTCTGTAATTGCAAACAAAGGTTTCTGTACCAAATATTAAGTTCTGCTTTTCTGATGTATCAAATACTTATGTCATGCAATAAAATGCAAATTAATTACTTAAAAATCATACAATGTGATTTTCTGGATTTTTGTTTTAGATTCCGTCTCTCACAGTTGAAGTGTACCTATGATAAAAATGACAGACCTCTACATGCTTTGTACGTAGGAAAACCTGCAAAATCGGCAGTGTATCAAATACTTGTTCTCCCCACTGTACATGATTCCATATGTGTTATTTCATAGTTTTGATGTCTTCACTATTATTCTACAATGTAGAAAATATAATTTTTTTAAACTGGTACTGTATATATATTTTATATTCTAGGTGGAATCCTTTCACCCACAAAGAACCCTTTTAGATCATTTTTCTTTGTCCATAGAGAAGGTTCTGAACAGAGTGTATTTACTTCTTGTGGGTGAACACCAGCTGGTTGACTGGGATCTTACTCTCCTTGACTTGACCCCTGACCTCTGGCTGGTGTTTGAGGGCGAAGACCAGCTTCCTGATAGTCCGTCTGTAGGAGCCGCTGACCAGCCGAGAACTCTGGTGGAACACCTCTCTCTCTATGTTCTCCACCAGACCACTGTCTGTCTGATAGATCACATACAAGGAAAGGAAGATTACTTTATTGTCCAATGTTCTTGAATGTCCGACAGAAATTAGTGTTCTGTGAGTATGTATTCTGTGTACGTGTTCTCTGAAAGACAGAGCAAGAGACACCGAGACAGAGGGAGAGACAGAGGGAGAGACACTGAGTGAGAGAGAGAGAGAGAGAGAGAGTGAGACACAGAGAGAGAGTGAGAGACACTGAGACAGAGACAGAGTGAGAGAAAGTGAGAGAGGCTCTGAGACAGAGAGAGTGAGAGACACTGAGACAGAGACAGAGTGAGAGAGAAAGACACCGATACAGAGAGAGAGACACTGAGACAGAGAGAGTGAGAGTAAGAGTGAGAGAGAGAGAGAGAAAGACACAGACAGCGAG
>NC_140010.1:3466931-3639431 GCF_964263955.1 Coregonus lavaretus | reverse complement strand
CGATTTTCGCAGCAGGCTAAAATGCGGACATTTAAGTCCTTTGGTGTGTTAGTGAGTCTGTGCTTCGTGTTCGCATACACCTCGGCAACTGCCGATATTTTTGATGGAGTTTTGGGAAATACTGCGTCTTGCCATAAGACATGTCAAATGACTTACAGTTTGCACACATATCCTCGGGTGAGTTGCTGGAAGCTAGCTAGTAGCATGTTTGTCGTTTTGCTAACTAAGCAAGTCTACTATACCGAAAAACGGTGGATACACTAAACGTTGTCCTTTAGAAGAGGACTAGCCAAAAATGTACTAGCAACCGAAAAAATGACTCTGCGGCGCCTACAATGTATTTAGCTGTTGTAGACTTCCGACCACTGCGTGGCTGTAATTAGTGATTCAGATTGGAGGTGCCGAATAGGCATTTTTTTCCGGTTGTTTGTAACTTAACGTTACATTTTTATTACGTAATTTTGGGGGCAAGTACATGCTGGCCGTAACGGGAGTAAATGTAGATTACAGTAGTTGCTCAGCGAAACTCCGTATTTGGTGATCAACGAACGTATTTTAACAATATAACGCTTGCAGAGCTGGTGAATGGGAGTTTGAATCGGAGCTTTCTGAGCGTTAGAGAGCACAAAGATACTGGTTCAGTCCTGTTCATGACTGTGTTTGTTTGTGTTGTAGGAGGAGGAACTGTACGCCTGTCAGAGAGGCTGTCGACTGTTCTCCATTTGCCAGTTCGTGGGCGACAGCGAGGATCTGAACCAAACTAAAGTCGAGTGTGACTCCAGTAAGATTGTCATGCAATGTCTTCAAAATATAGTAATGTTGCTAGCTAAGTACATAGACTACTGTGCAGAAAACAGATAGTCATGTTGCCAGCTAAGTACATAGACTACTGTGCAGAAAACAGATAATGCTATTGTAAAGGGAATTTTCAGTTGAACCAAAAGGTTTATTAGATGAATTCAGGGAGAACCTCCAGAGCAGAAGCAAATAAAATGTCTAACGGGCCTCTTGGAAACAGGCCCTTTATATTCTAATCATACAGTACCAAATGTTCCCAAAACATCAGCTCCAGAGGCTTGTACGAAGTCAAAACAAAAGACAGTGACTTTTCCAGCTGCTACAGAATCAGTCTTCATAATGTCGTCAAAACGATAATAATCAGGGTGTCCTTGTAGGAGAATCAAAAATGTCATGGCTTGGGGCCCCCATTGATTTAGTTATAATTTGAGCTACTCGGATAGCAGAAGAACACGGTATAAGCCATAGATTTTTTTTTGTAGAATTGCAGGAAATTAGCGTTAGAACTGTAAAATTCTCTCTCGGCCCCAAAAGATATGTCTGCAGCCAAGAGGAGGACCGTGCCATTGGCCACACCCACCACCTAAGCCCCATTTGATTCAGAAAACAACATGTTACAAAGTATACTGAGTATACCAAACATTAGGAACACCTTTCCTAATATTGAGTTGCACCCCCCTTTTGACCTCAGAACAGCCTCAATTCGTCAGGGCATTCCCAATCATGTGTCCTTGCAATCTGTCTTGACTAAATTATTGAGGAACGCCACCGGTACACTTCTTCACGGTGGTTAAAATCGGTGCCAGACATTACACCAATTAGACAGTCTTCTGGTTCCACGAGACTAGCCAGACAATGTCTGTGTCATCTGTTCTGTAACCTGTTTTTTTGTTTGTTTGTTTTTTACTTCCTGGTTCTCCCCAGCTTGTCATGAAGCGTACAGGCAGTCAGATGAGCAGTATGCCTGCAACCTGGGCTGCCAGAGTCAACTACCGTTTGCTGAGCAAAGACAAGAGCAGGTACAAAAACAAGAGCAGGTAGTGTGCTACGCCGCTCCGTCAAACACACTCAAGTGACTGCCATTGATTGTTGAAGACCAATATTGACAACGGAAATATTGTTGGTGAACTGGGTGATATGTAGGAAAATAGACTGAAGACAGCCTATTGGAATATAAATGTTGTTAACCAATAACAACAGGCCTGTGTTTTGGAGCATCTGAATGTGTGTGTGTGGGAGGGGAGCCTGGTCCCAGATCAGTTTGTGCTATAGTTCAACTACCTCATCCCCATATTGTTATTTATTTCGCTCATTTGCATCCCAGTATCTCTATTTGCACATCATCTCTTGCACATTATCATTCCAGTGTTAATACTAATTGTAATTATTTTGCACTATGGCCTATTTATTGCCTTACCTCCATAACTTGCTACATTTGCACACACTGTATATATAAATTCTGTTGTATTTTTTACTTTATGTTTTGTTTTTCCCCATATGTAACTCTGTTGTTTTTATCGCACTGCTTTGCTTTATCTTGGCCAGGTCGCAGTTGTAAATGAGAACTTGTTCTCAACTGGCTTACCTGGTTAAATAAAGGTGCAATAAAAATGTATAACCAACTGGCTAGCCCATCTAACCTGGTTCCAGATCAGTTTGTGATGTATAGCCAACTGGCTAGCCCATCTAGCCTGGTCCCAGATCAGTTTGTGATGTATAGCCAACCGGCTAGCCCATCTAACCTGGTCCCAGATCAGTTTGTGATGTATAGCCAACTGGCTAGCCCATCTAACCTGGTCCCAGATCAGTTTGTGATGTATAGCCAACCGGCTAGCCCATCTAGTCTGGTCCCAGATCAGTTTGTGATGTATAGCCAACTGGCTAGCCCATCTAACCTGGTCCCAGATCAGTTTGTGATGTATAGCCAACTGGCTAGCCCATCTAACCTGGTCCCAGATCAGTTTGTGATGTATAGCCAACCGGCTAGCCCATCTAACCTGGTCCCAGATCAGTTTGTGATGTATAGCCAAACGGCTAGCCCATCTAGTCTGGTCCCAGATCAGTTTGTGATGTATAGCCAACCGGCTAGCCCATCTAACCTGGTCCCAGATCAGTTTGTGCTATATAGCCAAACGGCTAGCCCATCTAGTCTGGTCCCAGATCAGTTTGTGATGTATAGCCAAGTCCTGCACCATTGACCATAAAAGTTGGCAGGAAAGCACAAACATAGTGCCTTCGGAAAGTTTTCAGACCCCTTGACTTTTTGTTACGTTACAGCCTTATTCTAAAATGGATTAAATTGTTTTTTTCCTCATCAATCTACACACAATTCCCCATAATGACAAAGCAATAACAGGTTTTTAGATATGTTTGCTAATGTATTACTTAAAAAAAACTAAAATATCAAATTTACATAAGTATTCAGACCCTTTACTCAGTACTTTGTTGAAGCACCTTTGACAGTGATTACAGCATCGAGTCTTCTTGGGTATGACGCTACAAGCTTGCCACACCTGTATTTGGGGAGTTTCTCCCATTCTTCTCTGCAGATCCTCTCAAGCTCTGTCAGGTTGGATGGGGAGCGTTGCACAGCTATTTTCAGGTCTCTCCAGAGATGTTCAATCGGGTTCAAGTCCGGGCTCTGGCTGGGCCACTCAAGGACATTCAGAGACTTGTCCCGAAGCCACTCCTGTGTTGTCTTGGCTGTGTGCTTAGGGTCATTGTCCTGTTGGAAGGTGAACCTTCGTCCCAGTCTGAGGTCCTGAGCGCTCTGGAGCAGGTTTTCATCAAGGATCTCTCTGTACTTTGCTCCGTTCATCTTTTCCTCATCCTGACTAGTCTACCAGTCCCTGCCGCTGAAAAACCTCCCCACAGCATGATGCTGCCACCGCCATGCTTCACCGTAAGGATGGTGCCAGGTTTCCTCCAGACGTGACGCTTGGCATTCAGGCCAAAGAGTTCAATCCTGCTTTCATCAGACCAGAGAATCTTGTTTCTAATGGTCTGAGAGTCTTTATGTGCCTTTCGGCAAATTCCAAGCGGGCTGTCATGTGCCTTTTACTGAGGAGTGGCTTCCGTCTGGCCACTCTACCATAACGTCCTGATTGGTGGAGTGCTGCAGAGATGGTTGTCCTTCTGAGAGGTTCTCCCATCTCCTCAGAGGAACTCTGACCAAGGCCCTTCTCCCCCGATTGCTCAGTTTGGCCACGCGGCCAGCTCTAGGAAGAGTCTTGGTGGTTCTAAACTGCTTCCATTTTAAGAATGATGGAGGCCACTGTGTTCTTGGGGACCTTCAATGCTGCAGACATTTTTTTGATACCCTTCTCCAGATCTGTGCCTCGACACAATCCTGTCTCGGAGCTCTACGGACAATTCCTTCGACCTCATGGCTTGGTTTAAGCTCTGACATGCACTGTCAACTGTGGAACCTTATATACAGGTGTGTGCCTTTCCAGATCATGTCCTATCATTTGAATTTGCCACAGGTGGACTCCGAGCAAGTTGTAGAAACATCTCAAGGATGATCAATAGAAACAGGATGCATCTGAGCTCAATTTCGAGTCTCATAGCAAAGTGTCTGACTACTTATGTAAATAAGGTATTTCAGTTTTTTATTTTTAATACATTTACAAACATTTCTTTGTCATTATGGGGTCTTGTGTGTAGATTGATGAGGAATGTATTTAATGTGATCTATTTTAGAATAAGGCTGTAACGTAAAAAAAGTGGAAAAAGTCAAGGGATCTGAATACTTTACAAAGGCACTGTATCTGGGGCCAGGCTATGTGATTCTTACCAGACCCCATGAACTGGGATGTGCTTTTGACCCTTGACCCCATAATACTGTCATCCTCCAGTTGCTGGCCATGATGCCCCGCATCCACCTGCTGTACCCTTTGACTCTGGTGAGAGGGTTCTGGGACGATGTCATGAGTCAGGCCCATAACATGATGTCCTCCTCCTGGACCTTCTATCTCCAGGCTGACGACGGGAAGCTGGTCATCTTCCAGGTATCGTCTTCTGTGGAGCGACTCCAACCCTATTCATCCAAGCCGACACTCCCTTTTAGGATTGTTTTTTACTTTTCCTGTTGCATATTTGCCACTGGCAGGCACTAATTGACTAACTGAACTTGGGTAGGTAATTGTTGGGTAACCTGAGTACGTAATTTGATTTGACAGACTGAACCACAGATCCAGTTTATTCCTGCGTTTGAGCTCCAGAAAGAGGAAGTCGGGGGAGAACCACAGTCGAAATGTAAGTCGTCTTCATCATATTCACTGTTACTAGCCGGCTACCACCCGGTACTCTACCCTGCACCTTAGAGACTGCTGCCCTATGTACATATACCCTGAGTGTACAAAACATTAGGAACACCTTCCTAATATTGAGTTTCACCCCCTTCTGCCCTCAGAACAGCCTCAATTTGTCGGTGCATGGACTCTACAAGGTGTTTTAAAGCGTTCCACAGGGATGCTGGCCCATGTTGTCTCCAATGCTTCCCCCCAGGTGTATCAAGTTTTGTTGGATGTGGTGGACCATTCTTGATACACACGGGAAACTGTTGAGTGTGAAAAACCCAGCAGTGTTGCAGTTCTTAACACCCAAACCGGTGCGCCTGGCACCTACTACCATGTCCCGTTCAAAGGCACTTAAATATTTTTGTCTTGCCCATTCACCCTCTGAATGGAACACATACACAATCCATGTCTCACTTGTCTCAAGGCTTAAAAATCCTTCTTTAACCTTTCTCCTCCCCTTCATCTACACTGATTTTGAAGTGGATTTAACAGGTGACATCAATAAGGGATCATAGCTTTCACCTGGATTCACCTGGTCAGTCTATTTCATGAAAAGAACAGGTGTTCCTAATGTGTTGTACACTCAGTGTACATGTACATACTCAATGAACACAAGTCACTTTAATAATTTTTACATACTCTTTTACACACTTCATATGTGTATATACTGTATTCAAGTCAAGGCTCATCCTATATAACTACTGCTGTACACACCTTTTCTATTCATATACTGTCTACACCCATCATTTTATATATATATATATATATATATATATATATATATACACACAGTACTAGTCAAAGGTTTGGACACCTACTAATTTAAGGGTTTTTCTTAATTTTTTTTTAATTTTCTACATTGTAGAATAATAGTGAAGACATCAAAACTATGAAATAACACATATGGAATCATGTAGTAACCAAAAAAGGGTTAAACAAATCAAAATATATTTGAAATTCTTCAAAGTAGCCACCCTTTGCCATGATGACAGCTTTGCACACTCTTGGCATTCTCTCAACCAGCTTCATGAGATAGTCACCTGGAATGCTTTTCAATTAACAGGTGTGCCTTGTTAAAAGTTAATTTGTGGAATTTCTTTCCTTCTTAATGCGTTTGAGCCAATCAGTTGTGTTGTGACAAGGTATACAGAAAATAGCCCTATTTGGTAAAAGACCAAGTCCATATTATGGCAAGAACAGCTCAAATAAGCAAAGAGAAACGACAGTCCATCATTACTTTAAGACATGAAGGTCAGTCAATACGGAACATTTCAATTACTTTCAAGTGCAGTTGCAAAAACCATCAATTGCTATGATGAAACTGGCTCTCATGAGGACCGCCACAGGAATGGAAGACCCAGAGTTACCTCTGCCGCAGAGGATAAGTTCATTAGTTACCAGCCTCAGAAATTGCAGCCCAAATAAATGCTTCACAGAGTTCAAGTAACAGACACATCTCAACATCAACTTTTCAGAGGAGACTGTGTGAATCAGGCCTTAATAAAAAATAAAGTTGAACCTTTATTTAACTAGGCAAGTCAGTTAAGAACAAATTCTTATTTACAATGACGGCCTACACTGGCCATGGTCGAATTGCTGCAAAGAAACCACTACTAAAGGACACCAATAAGAAGAAGAGACTTGCTTGGTCCAAGAAACACGAGCAATGGACATTAGACTGGTGGAAATGTGTCCTTTTGGTCTGGAGGAATGCTTGGAGTCCAAATTGGAAATGTTTTGTTCCAATTTTTGTGAGATGCGGTGTGGGTGAACGGATGATCTCAGCATGTGTATTTCCCACCGTAAAGCATGGAGGAGGAGGTGTTATGGTGTGGGGGTGCTTTGCTGGTGACACTGTCTGTGATTTATTTTGAATTCAAGGCACACTTAACCAGCATGGCTACCACAGCATTCTGCAGCGATATGCCATCCTATCTGGCTTGGGCTTAGTGGGACTATCATTTGTTTTTCAACATGACAATGACCCAATACACCTCCAGGCTGTGTAAGGGTTATTTTACCAAGAAGGAGTGTGATGGAGTGCTGCATCAGATGACCTGGCCTCCACAATCCCCCGACCTCAACCCAATTGAGATGGTTTGGGATGAGTTGGACCGCAGAGTGAAGGAAAATCAGCCAACAAGTGCTCAGCATATGTGGGAACTCCTTCAAGACTGTTGGAAAAGCATTTTTCATGAAGCTGGTTGAGAGAATGCCAAGAGCGTGCAAAGCTGTCATCAAGGCAAAGGGTGGCTATTTTGAAGAATCTCAAATATAAAATATATTTGATTTAACACTTTGCTTACTACATGATTCCATATGTGTTATTTAATAGTTTTGATGTCCTCACTATTATTCTACAATCTAGAAAATAGTTTAAAAAATAAAAAGAAGAAAATAACTTGGAATGAGTAGGTGTGTCCAAACTTTTGACTGGTACTGTATGTATGTATATTCCAGACTTACATTGTTGTTCTGATGTTTCTTAATTTTTAGTTTTTGGATTTGTGTGTATTGTTAGGTATGCTGCACTGTTGGCTCTAGAAACATAAGCATTTCACTGCACCTGCGATAACATCTGCAAAATATGTGTATGCGACCCAATAACATTTTATTTGATAAAAAAACAAAAAAATCTCTAGCAAATTCACAAACTGAAAATACAAAATGCTGTGAGTGTGCATTTGGGTTTTACGTATGAACTTTTACACAATCACAATGTTTACTGTGTAATACAACAACAACAAACACAATTGGTATGAAAACACGTCCATCTCTCCCGCTCCAGATCCTGGCCTGGGTAGCCCAGTGTACAAAGACTACCAACGTAGCTTTGTCCAGGAGAGGGACAGGGACATGTATGTGGACCGCAGCATCAACAAGGACGACTACAACCTCTTCAGCTGTCTCTCCAGGTCAGTTACAGAGGACACGTCTTCTGCACAAACCTTATTAGGTTTAGAAGGTATGTCTATCAGGAAATGAAGCTGATATGCAAATGAGAAAGAAGCAGGAGGCGGTGCTAAAATAGAGTCCCACGTTTTATATCACCAAAGAAAACCTAAGATGTAAAGAAGGAAGTGTTTTGGGGAAACACATTGTTCCTGATTGAATGACTCCATTGATGTGTAATTTGACATCCCGCCCCTCCTCCTCCGTCTAGGAACCCCTGGCTCCCGGGCTGGATCCTGACCACCACTCTGATCATGTCTATTCTGGTTCTCATCTGGATCTGCTGTGCTACCGTGGCGACCGCTGTTGACCAATATGTCCCTGCTGAGGTAACGTCCCCCTAGGTCAAAAAAATATGAAGGAGTATTCTAATATCCCATCTTTGCGTAAATGCAACAACAACAACAACAAAAAAGGGGCTATCTAGCAACGGCTCTGGTCCCATGAATTCCACTTAACCTGGGTACAGATGTCAGATCTTAATTTGACCCATTTCGTCACAGGAGGAAAATAATCCTGCAGCAGGAGAATTTGATTGAATGATATTTAGAATCGCCACCATGGGGCAGCTAGCAGAGGTGTTTGTAGGCTATACAATGCAGTACCGTACCACAGAGTTTCTAAACCCAGGGGCTCAACATCGCGAGACATCCAGGAACGCTTGCGAAACAGGACAAAGCAGACCAGGTCGGGGTTTGGTGTTTTGAGAAGTCAATGAGACAAGTGAAAAAGTCTTCCTTAGTTGTTAATCCAGGCTCTGTCGTAGCCGGCCGCAATTGGCCAAGCGTCGTCCAGGGTAGGGGGAGGGAATGGCCGGCAGGGATGTAGCTCAGTTGGTAGAGCATGCCGTTTGCAACGCCAGGGTTGTGGGTTCGATTCCCACTGGGGGCCAGTATAAAAAAATAATGTATGCACTCACTAACTGTAAGTCGCTCTGGATAAGAGCGTCTGCTAAATGACAAAAATGTAAAAATTTTAATTAAGAAGTCAATGAGAGAAGTGAAAAAGTCTTCCTTTAGTTGTTAATTTCGCAACCTGGATTCGAGGCCAATTTCTTAAGTAGTTGAACATGTTATTAATCCAACCTCGTGGAAGTGACAAACCTGACACTTTCATTTTTGCCAAAAACAACTTTAATAACGAAAGAGTGCCTTTTTGTTTTGACGGCGTGTACATGCGCAGTTCGGTGAGACGCGACCGTTAGACCCGATGACATGTTTCTGCGTATGATCTTAGGTAGCCAACTTGTTTTAACGAAGTTGGATCAAAGCTGAATCAATGTCTGCAAGGTCACATTATGATAGTATTCTACATAACCCAATATAGTAGCATACTAGTGTAACGTTACTGGAAGACAACAACAAAAAACACCGCATTTTTCTCTCACGTGGCCAAAACTCAACGTCGCGCACCACTAGGCAAAATACACAGGTAGGCTATGCTACAGTTAACGCCATCTTAAAATTTCACTCACTTAAGGCTACATCATTCAAAACAATACTGTAGGCTACTTTAAACAACACTATATAACTCAAGAAGATCTAAATGTATATCCCCGTGAAACTGACTGACATCAAATGGTTCCTATGCAGATGCTGCATGGGAAGGTTCACCGGTAAAAATTATCATTCGCGATTGAATGTGGTGGTGTTTTTGTCTTGCAATAACGTTATGCTATTTGGTTTTGTTAGGTAGAATACTGAGATCATTGTGATCTTGCAGACATTGATTCAGCTTTGATCTAACTTTTATTAAACGAGCACCATTCGTCTGAGTAGCCTGTTCTCTACGCATAGAGTACATACACATGAGCAGAACGTGATCCGCACATGAAGCTTCCGGAAGCTCTGGATCTTTTTAGTCCAGCGGACTAAATATCCAGAAAAAGTTTGATTCGCAGCCATGGCCTAAAATACGTTTCTGGTATGGTCATTTTATTATAATAATAATAATAATAATAATAATAATATTTTCAAGATCGGGGGTAAAATATCCCATATTGAAATGTGTAACTAAATCTAGTCAATCGGGGCGATTTGAGTTATTTGTGTCAGAAGGGCTTGGGTCATACCGTCACGGATGTGTGCGCTGAAGGCAGCGGCCCTTGGGTTGAATATAATAATTATCATTCCCTTCTCCCGGCTGCCAATCGCCGTGCTCCGAAGCACCTCTCACTCACATGGCTCTCTCAGATATCTCAATTCTTATTAGCCAATGCCCTTCCTTCTCACGGGCATCTCGGCTCCGAAGTAGGCTACAAGTGAAGACAGACACGTTGAGGACACAACTGAGCCCATCCTTCTTATCCAATTCCGAGGTGCACATTGAAGATGTTAGAAGAACTGTCCACATTTACTTTTCGTCAGCCGACAAGATGAGTAGGCCTAACGAACAGCAAAAGTACTAGCCTATGTTAATCTTCTATCCCCCATAGTACAAAAGTTGACCTGCTCTATTGGTCAACTTGTCCTTCTGTGCAATAAATAAACATTCCAAACATACTCTGGGACAGTTGTGGGATGCGATCGATCCCAAATTAATACAACCACTAGCATCAAAAAAACTTTTAAAAGCAATGAGGCTGATGCAACTGATCAGAACGTTTAGCTTAAAATGTTGATATGCCAGTTAGGCTCTACACCGGTTGTAAAGGGGATTAATGTGCTTAATTTTAAAGTTATTTGGCCACTTTAGTTGCGATACGAACCTTATCAAAGCATATAAGCCTGAGCTAGGCTACATGAGGTGTGCGACTGATTTGAAAAAGTTGCGAAAAAAGGCATTCACTGTTTCTTGCCTTACTGCAAACGCTGGGCATCATTCACAAGTAATAATATATCATTCACAAGTAATAATATATCATTCACAAGTGATAGGCTAATATTGTCACCCATCAGACTATTCTTAATTTAATCTTGTCTTTACATATACTAAATAATATATGTGTGAAATTAGTTTTGATTTAGAATGGACCATTATCATTCGCCTGTCTCGGGAACAGGGGCAGGGGGAAAAAATACATGTAAACTATGCACTTAAATAGCGAATGAAGGACGCTTTTCCCGTGGTTCATTTTCATGCCAGCCAGGTAGGCTATAATACTCCTGTTGTAAAGCGAAGCAATGTGCTAAATCAAATGTTATGTGTCACATGCACCGAATACAACAGGTGTAGACCTTACCGTGAAATGCATACTAACAAGCCCTTAACCAACAATGCCGTGTTGAGAAAATATTTACTAAATAAACGAAAGTAAAAAAAAAAAAAATAATTAAAAACAAGTTACACAATAAAATAACAATAATGAGGGTATATACAGGGGATACAGGTTAGTTGAGGTAATTTGTACATGTAGGTAGGGGTAAAGTGACTATGCATAGATAATAAACAGAGAGTAGCAGCAGTGTAAAAGCAAAAGAGGGGGGGTCAATGCAAATAGTCCGGGTGGCCATTTGATTAATTGTTCAGCAGTCTTATGGCTTCGGGGTAGAAGCTGTTAAGGAGCCTTTTGGACCTAGACTTGGCGCTCCGGTACCGCTTGCCGTGCGGTAGCAGAGAGAACAGTCTATGACTTTGGTGACTGGAGTCTTTGACAATTTTTTGGGCCTTCCTCTGACACCGCCTAGTATAGAGGTCCAGGATGGCAGGAAGCTTGGCCCCAGTGATGTACTGGGCTGTACGCACTACCCTCTGTAGCGCCTTACGGTCAGATGCCGAGCAGTTGCCATACCAGGCGGTGATGCAACCGGTCAGGATGCTCTCGATGGTGCAGCTGTAGATCTGGGGACCCATGCCAAATATTTTCAGTCTCCTGAGGGGGAAAAGGTGTTGTCGTGCCCTCTTCACGACTTTCTTGGTGTGTTTGGACCATGATAGTTTTTGTTGGCGATGTGGACGCCAAGGAACTTTAAACTCTCGACCCGCTCCACTACAGCCCCGTCGATGTGAATGGGGGCGTGTTCGGCCCTCCTTTTCCTGTAGTCCACGATCATCTCCTTTTGTATTGCTTAATATTAGGAAAGTTGAGAAATAATTAAAGTAGGCCTAGCCTATGGAAAGCTGATGGGATCCTCCTCTTTTTAAGAGGCCATCAACTTTGTTTTCTCACACAATTGCATAGCTCATGTGCTCTCGTGAAGTGTTTGATTTGATTTTCGAATACATTTGCATTGATGTCAGAGTGATTAGAGGGACAATAGAGTTCTGAGTACCAGGCAGTTAGCAAGTTTGGTATCTAATGACCATCAGCAGCATCAGAGCTTGGAGAAGCCTAATTACCGTGACTGCGGTCATGACTCGTGACCGCCAGTGTGGCGGTAATATGGTCACTGTAACAGCCCTAGTCCAGGTAGCTATTTGGTTAACTATTTATCAGTCTTATGGCTTGGGGGTAGAAGCTGTTCAGGGTCCTGTTGGTTCCAGACTTGGTGCATCAAACTATTCAACTGACAGGTTTTAGTGCACTTAAGTGGTTTATTAACACCATTCCTACAGATGGTAGTAATCAAGAAGGAACCAAAGTATCCATATCAATATTGAAAATCAAACTTTTACGTCTTTGTCTTTTGTAGAAACTGAGTATCTATGGAGACATGGAGTACGCCAAGGACAACAAGCTGCTGACCCCTTACCCAGCATCCTCTCTGGTCATCATCACCTCCGGGCCGGGGCAGGATGAGGAGGCTGGACCCCTCCCTTCCAAAGTCAACCTGGACCAGTCCAACGTCTAAACATCTAGGGTCCAAACCAGCTAGCCTGGGTACCAATCTGTTTGTGCTATCTTTCCGCTTCTTGCCACTCCTTGACTGGCAAGGAGTGACATGATAACACAAACAGACCTTTACCCAGGCTACAAACCAACAGGGTGGAGAAGGTGATGATAAAACTAGTCCTGGAGTAAGAGGCATTTTTATGGAGATTTTCCCATTGAGCATGTGTTTTAGTCCAGGACTACGATTAATCTGGACTAGTGAATTGAAACATGATTGTGCAGGGTGAGAAGATTTATGAAAAAGCATGCTAAATGGATTTCCATTGAAAGGGGTGTTCTTTAGTCCAGGAATGGGCTTAATCTGGGTCTGCAAACTGAAGCTGGCCCTTTTTAGAAAGCCCAAGTCAGTCTTACGTTTTCACACTGTTAGACCCCTTTTTAGTCTAAATTGTAAAAACTGCTTCAAGCACATTTTGTATTGGCTGTTGTCTTGTTCCTCTTTCAAGTTCTGGAGATTAGCATAATAAGGGGGGGGGGGGGCTTATTTTTGTTCTGTGTATTGGCATAAAGTAAAGTGAGGCATTACACTCACAATGATAGCAGCACAGTTACATTAGCTTCTTTTTTAGGACTTTCTTTCTCTTTTGTTGGGGTGTTTTCCAGACCCTCGTTTGATGTTTTGTTTTATTGAATCATAATTTGTTGATGGCCTCTGTATGCGTCCCAAATGGCACCCTATTCCCTATATAGTGTTGTCTAAAGTAGTGCACTATATAGGGAGTAGGGTGCCGTTTTGGGACGGAGTACACGTTTTATGTGCAGGTTTCATTTAGAACATAGAAACCCTAAATAGATTTTGGTGAAATTACACGGGTCAATAACGGGCTATGTGCTTAAACCACTACCGCTGTATCTCTCCCCTTCACTTAGTGTGGTCGTGTTTTAACCTGTATTGGTTGGATGGAGGTTCTCTGTTCTAAGCAGCCATTTGTCACAACAGAGACTGTTTAAATATTAAACAATTAACGCTGAAATCTGACTTCAGATTAGTTTTTGACGTGACGGCGCTGTAGGTAGTTGTAACAGCGCTGTAGTAGTATTTTTTTTCTTCTTCTCCTGATGAGAAATGGTTTTGAAATAAACAGAGTCAACCAGCTGTTGTCTATCTCTTATTTTGACAGTGATACCTCCAATACGTTGCATTTAACTTGTAGCCATATTTACCAGATTGACCGTTAGGTCTGTCCTGAATCATCTAAACCATAGCCCAAAAGGACAACATTGGAAGGAAGGGGTGTGAGTTTCCAAGAAGTGCCTGCGTCACCCCACTAGAATGATTTCCCTATTCAAGCGTCACTGCATTAAACAGGTGTTTATTTCAAACACACTGTTTAAGGGAAGAAAAATGAAGAGTGAATGAAAGGTATATCGACAAGCAACGATTGAGTGTCTATGGGTACGTTTCTTTTTATCAGAAAGGAAACTAAGGGGGAATCACAGAAATAATGTAAATCATGCTCATAATGTACTTTACTGTACCATACACCAGTGTCCACACACAAGATCAGAGAAATGACTAAATGTTGTACTGTAAAAATGTGCATTTGAATTATACTTAAGTCTTTACTGAATGAAGTGAAACACAATTTTGATTAAAACATTTCCTGCCCCAGTTCCAGGCTTGAGCAGCCCAGTGTAGAAGGGCTACCAGCGTAGCTTTGTCCAGGAGAGGGACAGGGACATGTATGTGGACCGCAGCATCAACAAGGACGACTACAACCTCTTCAGCTGTCTCTCCAGGTCCGTTACAGAGGACACGTCTTCTGCCATCGGCCCCTTAAGCACTTAACCCCTGAAACTGCTCCAGGGGCACTGCACCCTAGCTGATCCTGGTCTTTTAACCTCTCTCTCTGTCCCTCTGTCTGTCTGTCCCTCTGTCCCTCTGTCTGTCTGTCCCTCTGTCTGTCTGTCCCTCTGTCTGTCTGTCTGTCCCTCTGTCTGTCTGTCTGTCTGTCCCTTTGTCTGTCTGTCTGTGTGTGTGTGTGGTTTCTGTTCTCAACTAGTAAAGCAGCAGTTGGAACCTGTACAGGGAACCCGAATACCGGAAAATAAATACATTTTTCGAGGAACGCAATCAGAACCAGGATCAAACGTGATCTATACTGTTCCGGGAACAGAACTGTTATTTTAAAAGCATGGGAACCGGTTAATAACGTTCTTTTACATTCCAGGCATTTTTTTCAGTCCTACAAAAAAATGCAACAGGGCGCTTATTCTTCTTACATTTTAGTCATTTAGCAGACGCTCTTATCCAGAGCGACTTACAGTTAGTGAGTGCATACATTATTTTTTTCATACTGGCCCCCCATGGGAATCGAACCCACAACCCTGGCATTGCAAACACCATCCCTGCCGGCCAAACCCTCCCCTACCTTGGACAATTGTGCGCCGCCCCATGTCTCCCGGTCGCGGCCGGCTACGACAGAGCCTGGATTCGAACCAGGATCTCTAGTTTCACAGTTAGCACTGCGATGCAGTGCCTTAGACCACTGCGCCACTCAGGAGGTTATCTTCTTCACTAGGAACCCCTGGCTCGCAGGCTGGATCTGTCTGATCCTGTCTATTCTGGTTCTCATCTGGATCTGCTGTGCTACCATGGCGATAACTGTTACTTTTTTTATTTTTTATTTTTTTATTCAGTAAATATTCTCTTAACTCTTGAACTGCATTGTTGGTTAAGGGCTTGTAAGTAAGCATTTCACCTGTTGTATTCGGCGCATGTGACATTTGATTTGATTTGATGGCGACTGCTGTAGTTCAATACATCCCAGCTGAGGTAAGTCTTACCCTAGGCCGAAAATATGAGTATTAGTGTTCTAATATCCCATAACTCTTTGCGTAAATGCAAAAACAAAGGGATATGAAAGAAAAAAATGTTGTCTTTGTAGAAACTGAGTATCTATTGAGATATGAAGGAACCAAAGTCATTCAATATTGAAAATAAAACTTTTCCGTCTGTAGAAACTGAGTATCTATGGATACATGGAGTACGCCAAGGACCACAAGCTGCTGACCCCTTACCCATCATCCTCTCTGGTCATCATCACCTCCGGGCCGGGGCAGGAGGCTGGACCCCTCCCTTCCAAAGTCAACCTGGACCAGTCCAACATCTAGGGTCCAAACCAGCATGGTGGAGATCAGGGTTGGGCTCAATTCCACTTCAATGCCAGTCAATTCAGGAAGTACACTGAAATTCCAATTCTCTTTTAATGCTTTTATAGTGTGCCCTCAGATTAGTTTTAGACATAACAGCACTGTAGGTATTTGTAACTTTACTCTTGTTTCTCTTGTAACTTTACTCTTGTTTATTGAGTCAACCAGCTCGTCTAAACATTATTTCGATAGAGTGATACCTCCAATACCTAGCATTTCCTTTAAAGCCGTATTCCCATATTGACTGTTAGGTCAGCCGTAAATCCTCAAACACACAGCAGCTATGGCAAGGAACAATTCAAAGGCTTTTAAGTTTCTAAGTGACTATAAACAAACCACTAAAACTGATTTAAAACTATTTCCCCATTCAGAATTCAGTCCATTGAGCCTTGGTGCCAAGTTTATGATTAACATGGGCACGGCCCACTGTTTAAGGACAGATGCTGTTTACCTTTGTCACTGTGGGCATGTCTGAGCTGGCGTGAGGTGACTGAGGCGAAATTGTTGTTTCCACAACGCCTCAATGGTAGCCAAGTAACTATCACCGAACTGCAACTGATCATATATCACTGAACCTATCAACCTACCTAATGGTATTATGTGACTTGTTTAGTTAGCTGTGCTTTTGTAGTGCTCAGATATGTTGAATAGGAATAGAGGAATATTGAAGAGCTAAAACATGAAATCTAACAGGACCCACCCCCAACAGGTAATTTCTCAGATGTGTCCGTTGGAATGGAATTTAGAATTTTGGAACTATAGTGTTTTTTTGTAAACATCCATGGAATCATTTTGAATTTTATTAATACGGAAACTACATTTCCTCTATGTTAGAAAATATTTCCTTGGACTTAAAATGTATGACTTTTCTATTCCATGTCAGAGACTGTTCGATGCCCATTCATTGGGGTCACCTGATGAAGGTAAGACAAATTATTTATTTGTCTGTCATCACCTAGAAATAGTTTGCTTTAAATGTGTTATTATTGGTGTGTGCAGTATGGTTTACACGGGAATCACAACAATACATGGCTCTGGTCAAAAGTTGTGTACTATACGGATGCCATTTCAGACGTCAACTATAGACTTGTACAGGATCTGTCGCTGGGCTGTGGCCTTGCTCCCCTCTGTCTGTCTGTCTGTCTGTCCACAGACCGCTGTGGCCAGTGCTGCAGCAGACGAGCTGTCTGTCTGTCCACTATACTACTAGCTGTAGGAACAGTCCTGGCTGTGGTAGGGGTTACACTCGCTCTGGTCTTCGGGATCCCCAAACCACCTCCTGGTAAGATAAATAAACATACTGGTCTGTGCTGGATCACTATTATCAGCGGGAAGGGACTGTGGGTCTGTCTCCGTCCATTAGTGCATTAGTCACACGCGTTATCTCAGACAGCACTGGCCGGATTCTTACGTAACTTGGGTGAATGATGCATGTTTTACAAAATCACACTGATTGGCCAGACGGTGGCGCTATAACAAGAGATTGAAAATGCAAACTTTGAAAGGTCACACCCCTCACCCCCGTTTGTGTCATGAAATTCAGTACATAAGTCCCTCTCCTCACAAGGAACACATTTGATTCAGTGACCCATAAGGTCCGCCATTGATGGATTTTTGCCATTTAAGAATTTTGTGAAAAACACTTAAAACGCTACTCTTCTGACACCGAATGACCGATCTGTATGAAACTTGATATGTGGCATCTATGGACAAAGGCTTCTCAATGCAATATTTTCCAGATTAGTACCTAAAACAACATTCATGTGGGCGTGGTCTGGCACATAAAGGAGTCAAGGATATTCAAATTGTAACAAAATTTGGTAAACATGTTGCAAACACTGTCAAGACTCAACATATGCAAGAACATTCATATCGACCACATGGTGGCGCTATAACAGGAACATGTTTATATCTCTTGATCTGTTTGACTCGGTGTTGAAATTTGGCACACATGCTCAGGGAAACGCGTCTAGCTAACCCACGTGATATCTCTGACACCACTGGCCTAAGTTTTGACGAAACTTGGGTGAATGATGAGTCTTGCCATAGAGATCCGTCATTTACAAAATTGGGGCGCTGCATCATTCGTAGGGGACGAGATGTTTACTGTTGTCTTGTTTATCCATGTAATCGAGTGCTATTGTATGCAGTTACTGATATCTGCCACAAGATGGCAGTAAATACTACCCTTCGGTAACATCCTGGGTTTGTAGGCCTATTTGTTGTGAAGCATCTCAGAGTAAGAGTGCTGATCTATGATCAGGTCCCCCCCCCCCCTGTTCTTTCATTATGATCTAAAAGTTCAAACTAATCCTAGATCAGTGATACTACTCTGATGCTTTGTGGATACTGATCCCCAGTTCTAGTAATGAGGGTTTGTAATGTCCCCTGTGGTAGGCCGTATCTGCAGGACAGAGGACAATGTGACAGGCTTCCTGTGTGATGACAGAGTGACCTGCATCCCGCCCTCTGACCTCTGTAACGGGGTCGTGACCTGCCCCAAAGGAGCCGATGAGGACACACACATGTGCAGTTAGTCAATAATGTTCTTATTGATTTTTCATTTTAGTAATTTATTTTTATTTAACCTTTATTTTATCAGGGACTGAGACCAAGGTCTATTTTACAGAGGCGCCCTGAATTACAAAAAAATACACATCAAAATATAAATACAAAATCCAAGCAGAAAGAAAAACACATTCATCAGTAATAAGGTCCTCCATCAGCTTTCTGAACTGCCCTAGAGGCACCAAAACATCACATTTAAGAAAATGTTGAAGATTGTTCCACAAATGAGGTGCAAGAAAACTAAAAGCTGCCTTACCTAACTCAGTAGAGACCAACGGAATTTCCAGTTAGCCATCCCTGAGACCGGGTGTGGTAACTCGTATGTCTGAAGTTTAGTAATGACGTTACGTACAGTGGGAGTTTTTGTAAAAGGGCTTCTTTATGCATGAAAACATAGCAATGTATCAACCTACGTGACATCAAAGAGGACCAACCAACTTTCTGGTAGAGAATCCAGTGATGTGTGCTAAAACTGTCACCCATAATAAAGCGCAGTATGCTGTGATAGCAGGTAGCTTAGTGGTTAAGAGTGTTGTGCCAGTAACCGAAAGGTCGCTGGTTCTAATCCCAGAGCCGACTAGGTGAAAAATCTGTCGATGTGCCCTTGAGCAAGGCACTTAACCCTAATTGCTCCTGTAAGTCGCTCTGGATAAGAGCGTCTGCTAAATGACAAAAAATGTAAAAAATGTGATAAACTGCATCTAACGGCTTTACTGAAGTGGCAGCTGCGTTTATATAGATGATGTCGCTATAGTCTAGGACCGATGGGAACGTCGACTGAATAATCCGCTGTCTACTATCGTGAGGCAGGACCTATTTCTATAGAAGAAGCCCATTTCTATTCTCAGCTTCTTAACTAATCAAATTTGATTTGCCACGAGCTGAATACAACAGGTGTAAACCTTAGAGTGAAATGCTTACAAGCCCTTAACCAACAATGCAGTTTTAAGAAAAAAAAAGCGTTAAGTAAAAAATAGATAAGTAAAAAATTAAAATAACAATTACAGTGGGGAGAACAAGTATTTGATACACTGACGATTTTGCAGGTTTTCCTACTTACAAAGCATGTAGAGGTCTGTAATTTTTATCATAGGTACTCTTCAACTGTGAGAGACGGAATCTAAAACAAAAATCCAGAAAATCACATTGTATGATTTTTAAGTAATTAATTTGCATTTTATTGCATGACATAAGTATTTGATACATCAGAAAAGCAGAACTTAATATTTGGTACAGAAACCTTTGTTTGCAATTACAGAAATCATGTGTTTCCTGTAGGTCTTGACCAGGTTTGCACACACTGCAGCAGGGATTTTGGCCCACTCCTCCATACAGACCTTCTCCAGATCCTTCAGGTTTCGGGGCTGTCGCTGGGCAATACGGACTTTCAGCTCCCTCCAAAGATTTTCTATTGGGTTCAGGTCTGGAGACTGGCAAGGCCACTCCAGGACCTTGAGATGCTTCTTACAGAGCCACTCCTTAGTTGCCCTGGCTGTGTGTTTCGGGTTGTTGTCATGCTGGAAGACCCAGCCACGACCCATCTTCAATGCTCTTACTGAGGGAAGGAGGTTGTTGGCCAAGATCTCGCGATACATGGCCCCATCCATCCTCCCCTCAATACGGTGCAGTCGTCCTGTCCCCTTTGCAGAAAAGCATCCCCAAAGAATGATGTTTCCACCTCCATGCTTCACGGTTGGGGATGGTGTTCTTGGGGTTGTACTCATCCTTCTTCTTCGTCCAAACACGGCGAGTGGAGTTTAGACCAAAAAGCTCTATTTTTGTCTCATCAGACCACATGACCTTCTCCCATTCCTCCTCTGGATCATCCATATGGTCATTGGCAAATTTCAGACGGGCCTGGACATGCACTGGCTTGAGCAGGGGGACCTTGCGTGCGCTGCAGGATTTTAATCCATGACGGCGTAGTGTGTTACTAATGGATTTCTTTGATACTGTGGTCCCAGCTCTCTTCAGGTCATTAACCAGGTCCTGCCGTGTAGTTCTGGGCTGATCCCTCACCTTCCTCATGATCATTGATGCCCCACAAGGTGAGATCTTGCATGGAGCCCCAGACCGAGGGTGATTGACCGTCATCTTGAACTTCTTCAATTTTCTAATAATTGCGCCAACAGTTGTTGCCTTCTCACCAAGCTGCTTGCCTATTGTCCTGTAGCCCATCTCAGCCTTGTGCAGGTCTACAATTTTATCCCTGATGTCCTTACACAGCTCTCTGTGAGGTTGGAGTCTGTTTGATTGAGTGTGTGGACAGGTGTCTTTTATACAGGTAACGAGTTCAAACAGGTGCAGTTAATACAGATAATGAGTGGAGAACAGGAGGGCTTCTTAAAGAAAAACTAACAGGTCTGTGAGAGCCGGAATTCTTACTGGTTGGTAGGTGATCAAATACTTATGTCATGCAATAAAATGCAAATTAATTACTTAAAAATCATACAATGTGATTTTCTGGATCTTTGTTTTAGATTCCGTCTCTCACAGTTGAAGTGTACCTATGATCAAAATTACAGACCTCTACATGCTTTGTAAGTAGGAAAACCTGCAAAATCGGCAGTGTATCAAATACTTGTTCTCCCCACTGTACATCTTGTGTGCACTGTGTAGTATCTGAGGAATTATGACTTTGTTAATGTTTGCAAATGGTAGCTTAGAGAATGTTGATTTGGCCCAGGGAGACATCTGGGGAGCAGTTTTATGGGGACACCCCATAGAACAGAGGAAGTCTGTTGTGTGGAGACAGGGGATTGGTCTGTAGGGGAAACACCCATATCAGATTACATAGGATAAATACTTGGTTAAGACAAAGGAGGTCAGAATAGCCTATTTAGAATTTGGGTTGGCTGTTCTCCAGATGCCGGCAGGTATCTGTAAATTGAAGCTGGAACCCTTTGATATAAATAAACCTTTATGATGTCTCGCAGTGCTAACTGTGCCACTAGAGATCCTGGTTCAAATCCAGGCTCTGTCGCAGCCGGCCGCGACCGGGAGACTCATGGGCGGCGCACAATTGGTCCAGGGTAGGGGAGGGAATGGCCGGCAGGGATGTAGCTCAGTTGATAGAGCATGGCATTTGCAATGCCAGGGTTGTGGGTTCGATTCCCACGGGGGGCCAGTATAAAAAAAAAAAAAATATTCACTAACTGTAAGTCGCTCTGGATAAGAGCGTCTGCTAAATGACTAAAATGTAAATGTAATGATCGAAGTACAGCGTCAGCGGATTTCCTTGTTCTCACAGCATAATTAGCAACGTTTTCTCGACACAACAACTGTCATCAGGCACTGATTTTTATCTGCAACAAGTCCATTTGGTGGAAACACACCACTGGTGGGAAAATGCGCACATTTTCTTTATGCAGATTCTAGAATATTTGCATGAAAATCTGTCGCCAATTGGATGTAAACCTAGCTATTGTAAGTAAAACATTTCCTCAATAAAGCAGCTATCAGCAAAACCAGTGCTATTAATTTTCTTAAGTACCCCTGTAGTTGGGCTAAGAACCCCAGGGGTTCTAGAACCTCAGATTGAGAACCGCTGTAGTTGGGTTAAGAACCCCAGGGGTTCTAGAACCTCAGATTGAGAACCGCTGTAGTTGGGCTAAGAACCCCAGGGGTTCTAGAACCTCAGGTTGAGAACCGCTGCTCTAAGTAAACATGTCCATACTTTTCCTTTCAGGTGATCTCCCCAACAACCTTCCGGGGGGTCTTGTGTTTCGATGTGGAAACCCTCAGTTCTGGGTCTTTACTGACAAGAAGTGTAACAACTTCAACGACTGTGGGGACTGCTCTGATGAGATTGGACCCTGTGAGTTTTATTATTCAAATCAAATTTAGTTTGCCAAAGCCGCCGAATACAAACAGGTGTAGACCTTACAGTGAAATGCTTACTTCCAAGCCCTTAACCAACAATGCAGTTTAAGAAAAAAAAAAAAAAAGTCAAGTAAAAAATAGATAAATAAAAAATAGCAAATAATTAAAGAGCAGTAGTAAAATAACATTAGGGAGGCTATATATACAGGGGGGTACCGTTGCAGAGTCAATGTGCGGGGGCACCGGCTAGTCAAGGTAATTGAGGTAATATGTACATGTGGGTAGAGTTAAAGTGACTATGCATAAATAATTAACAGAGTAGCAGCAGCGTAAAAGAGGGGGTTGGGGTGAGACAAATAGTCCGGGTAGCCATGATTAGCTGCTCAGGAGTCTTATGGCTTGGGGGTAGAAGCTGTTCAGAAGCCTTTTGGACCTAGACTTGGCGCTCCGGTACCGCTTGCCGTGCAGTAGCAGAGAGAACAGTCTATGACTAGGGTGGCTGGAGTCTTTGACAATTTTTAGGGCCTTCCTCAGACGCCTGTTATAGAGGTCCTGGATGGCAGGAAGCTTGCCCCCAGTGATATACTGGGCCGTACGCACTACCCTCTGTAGTGCCTTGCGGTCGGAGGCCGAGCAGTTGCCATACCAGGCGGTGATGCAACCAGTCAGGATGCTCTCGATGATGCAGCTGTAGAACTTTGAGGATCTGAGGACCCATGGCAAATCTTTTCAGTCTCCTGAGGGGGAATAGGCTTTGTCGTGTCCTCTTCATGAATGTCTTGGTGTGTTTGGACCATGATAGTTTGTTGGTGATGTGGACACCAAGGAACTTGAAGCTCTCAACCTGTTCCACTACAGCCCCGTCGATGAGAATGGGGGCGTGCTCAGTCCTCTTTTTTTTCCTGTAGTCCACAATCATCTCCTTTGTCTTGGTCACGTTGAGGGAGAGGTTCTTATCCTGGCACCACACGGCCAGGTCTCTGACCTCCTCCCTATAGGCTGTCTCATCGTTGTCAGTGATCAGGCCTACCACTGTTGTGTCGTCGGCAAACTTAATGATGGTGTTGGAGTCGTGCCTGGCCATGCAGTCATGGGTGAACAGGGAATACAGGAGGGGACTGAGCACGCACCCCTGAGGGGCCCCCGTGTTGAGGATCAGCGTGGCAAATGTGTTGTTACCTACCCTTACCACCTGGGGGCGGCCCGTCAGAAAGTCCAGGATCCAGTTGCACAGGGTGGTGTTTAGTCCCAGGGTCCTTAGCTCAAACTTGCCTTGTCTAATTTGATGCTGTAGTAGTAGGTTACAGATTACCGTCATATGAACACTTATTTTAACATCAAGAAATTGTAATATATAAAACGTAATAGAAGTTAGTTGAGTGGTCATCAAGATTCTCGTTTTTTTTAAAACATCTCTTCAGGCCGTGAGGGCAAAATGGTTTTGTTACGGTCTAAAATGGTATGAAAATGCTCGAGTTGAACAATGCTAGTCACTGGTTCTTTCCCCTGCTGTCCAGTAACCTCTTCATACACTGTACAAAGGAGAGATTTGTTATCAGCTCCTTAGCAACCAGGCTGAACTCTTGTTCTGTCTGTTTAGACTGTAAAGATCGTATCACTCACCTCTCTTAGACACATGGGCTGTGAGAACTTTTATCACTAACTGTAAGTCGCTCTGGATAAGAGCGTCTGCTAAATGACTAAAATGTAAATGTAATTTGTTTTAATGCTTTAAGGGAGTAGAGCTAAGTACCCCTCATCGCTCATGTAAGTTTGCCTCCCTTTTGGAGGGGTAAGCAGTTCTTTGTGTAGATGAGGTATATAAATGACTGGGTAATTTGTAAATGTTTCTCTTCCTCCCCGGTATATCTGGAGAGTTAACTTCTTTGCAATTGCTTGAATAAACTATTTTTACAAATCTGGAAAATGAGCTCTGCCTGATCCTTGGAACAGGTTTTTCGTCAATGAGACATTATTTCAGTATCAAATTGTATGTAATAGACGGTGTTTAGCATGTTCCTCTATATTCAGACATGCACAGTGACAGTGAGGTGCATGTGCTTCTCAGATGCTGGCTGTGCCCCCTGTGGTGTGGACTGGTGGTCCTGCATACCGGTGGACTTCCAGTACTGTTCCTGTATCCCTCGCGGTCTATGCCGTGACGGACGCCAGCACTGCTACGACTGGTCTGACGAGTACACCTGCCCCCAAAAGTTTAACCTGCTAGACTGACTGCCACATCCATCCCCCTCCCCTAATCTCTGAACCAAATTCGAAGGCGTGTACTCTGGCCATGTGAACATTCTGTCACCAGAGACTGCATCCACCCCAATGATCAGAATCTTGAACAGTTACAATAATAGCAATATACTTTTTATTTGTAAAAAGTTAAAAACGTAAATAAGCAGCAGATTGACCAAGAAAATACTACAAGTGTTCCTCTACACCTCCAGCTAGGAAGTGCTTAGGGTCCGCTTAAACAAAAAAAGCCACGAAAGTTAACCTAGAGGTGGAAGCTGACCTCTGCTGGATGCATTGAGCAGTGCAGCGTCAAGCCCCCATGCACACATTTGGAGACCGTGGACCTCGGCTACGGAGAAGGTACGGACAGAGAAAGAGACGAAGCATCAGTAACTGTTGAGCAGATCCAAGTCCTCTGCTGTGAGAGTTGGTGATGATGAGGAAGAAGCACGTTTAGCAGGAGGGCTGTGATGATCACTGTCCCCGACCTGGTGTTTACGAGGCCTCTTCTGGTTTTGGGAACAGGGTTTTACATGTCCGTTGGTGGCCCCTGCGATTTCAATGCTGTTGAGTGACGAGGGCTTAATTTGTCCACTTTTAGTCCCTGTGCATTGGGCCTGATTTGTGTGTGTGCTTGTTGCTGGTTTATAAAAATGTATCCTCTCCCTGGTCTTGTCTTGTTCTTTCTCCTGGATCAGAGGTGATGCGCTTAGGATTCCTCGGACAAACTTCTCTCTGCCAACTGAAGAGCAAATAGTACTTTAGTCTTGTTTACAACACCAGCACCTGTGCTGACAGCCGGGTCTTGTTTACAACAACAGCACCTGTGCTGACAGCCGGGTCTTGTTTACAACAACAGCACCTGTGCTGACAGCCGGGTCTTGTTTACAACAACAGCACCTGTGCTGACAGCCGGGTCTTATTCATAACAACAGCACCTGTACTGATAGCCGGGGTGAGACTTTTATTTTATTTATTCTGAGTCAACCAGCCATCTCTGTCCAAGACTTGAGCAAGCTGGCCACTGCAGAGACAGACTAGCTCAGAAAATAGCCTGGTTCAGATCGGAATGTGCTTATAGCCAACTCCCCTAACCTCTGACATGTATGGTATGGCAACGACTGTCAGATTTGGCTGAAGAACATACAGATCCAGACCTGGCTAGCTTTGAAATGGTCTTTCATTAAAACAGTGATGTAAATACAAAGGATGTTAAAACTTACAAAAGCGAATAGCTGATGTTCTTGACTCTTGGACCTTCTTTGGTTTGGGCATTTCTGTTGCACTCAACTCCCACCGGTTTACCACCTGTCACAAACATACATGCCATTCAAATAAAACAAGTTATCAATAAACTACTTTAGTACCATAAAATGTGTTTCACAGCAGGAATGTTACCTGCTCTGCCCAGCCTTGTGTTTTACAGCAGGAGTGGTCGAAAGCCTCCAGCAGTTTCTCAGACAGGACCAACCCCATCGTGTTCCTCAGGGTCTGCTTTAATGACGGGCCAACCTGCGAATCAAACGGTATACATTTCACCCTCAGTTCCGTTAGGTATAAGTGGTGCCATCTCGTGGAAGACATGTTCCACATAGGAAACAAGAGGCCAGTTCGGGTCAGAAGAGGATCTTAGCTATGGTCTTGTGCAGAGCTCCAGACGGTGCAAGCCGTACATTCTACATGGTCATAGAAAGGTTTATAGAAAGCTAAAATCATTGATTTGGTCAAATAGTAAAGTAGTGCATTGTTCTTATGATTCCTGTAATGAAAGTGTCTGCCTGAGGCCTGCTGATGTGTTCAGCGAGTCACACTCCCTCTCCTTTCCCTGGGGGGGAAAAAATGTTCAGGGAGAAAAAGTGTTCTGATTGTATAACATTTTGAAATCCTATTGCAGGGAAAACACAGCTATCCTGTTGTCACCGTTGAAGAAAGGAGGTTCAGCTTTCCGTAGGTAATTTTTATTTATTTCTCAGCTCTCAATTTTGAGCTCAAAACCAACTATTTTTTACAACCAAGTTATTTGATATGGCTTTGAGATACGGACCATATGCGATATTGATTGCATTAAAATGCGCATTGGATTGCATAGGACTCATTGGGTAATAGGCAACAACTGCAAAAAAAAATTGGGACATTCAAAATGTACTGTTAGATTAATACCTGGCTATTAGCATTGGGTATTATCTTTAGAGTTAGCGTTGGCGATCTTGCTAATGTGTTTTGAGTTTCCACTTACTCAGGTGGTGAATGAGCTCCAAATAAATTAGCCTATGATATTAGTGCACATAAAGATCTAGGCTAATTCATCTCTACTGACCCCCCCCCCCCCACCCCCAAAAAAAGCCTAATTGTCAACTCAAAATGCATGATAATCACTGGATTAGGTTGAACATTAAAATATTTAGAATCACAACATGAAAAGATGACAAAACAACATATTTCATATAGTCTACTACACTCTTCAATAAAACACTGAATTACTTTATATACAAAAAACATTATATTGCGTGAGCGCATGGGCTGGTGCCACCCAACTGCAAAACTTAGTGGCACCAGGGGAAAATGTTAGTCTGGAGCCCTGGTCTTGTGACAGGGAGAAGAACAGAGCAAAACCCTTCTCACCTTTATGTTAGTTCCTGATACATCAAGACCGTGTAGCTTTGGGAGACATGTGAGATATCCAACTGCCTTCTCAGTGATAGGGTTGTCTGTTGGAAAGAGGCAAGTGTAAACAACTGGTTTGGCGCTATGCTGTGGATCCCCTGGACCATCTATTTTAATAGTCTTATCTAAGGCTTCCTGTCCTTTCACCATTCAGATGTTCCTTCCTAGTCGTGCAAATGAAGGTAAGGATGAGACTAGGAAGCCATGCTATACTATTGAGATGCTCCCCCCTTCATAACAGACTACTCACAGGACAGGTCTCATTAAGACTAATTACTAGAGACTCACAGGACAGGTCCAGTATCTGCAGGTGTCTCAGCCCCCTCCTCATCATCCTGACAGGGGCTGTCAGTCTCTGGAGACCCTGGTCTGACAGGCTATTACCGCCCAGGGAGAGCTGGACCAGGCTCCTGAGAAACAGAGAGAAGAACTACAATTGGACCAGGCTGCTGAGGAGAAACAGACACAGGAATAACTTTGAACCGCCACCCAGAAACATTTTTAAATCTGCCTGCTAAAGACACACTGCCTTATGTCAGGGTCAATCACACACTCGCAGTCCAGCCTCAGTGCATTACTTAGCCATTGTACTGTACAATAGAACAAAAAATGATTCATACCTGGACAATGCATCTGATGTGAGATGTTGGAAGATGTCGTGGCTGTCTCCCAGTCTGCAGCCAAATAGATCCAAGCACTTCAGACTGTGAAACGTTTTGATCTCTTCCAGCTTTTCAGACAGCAAGGGAAACCTGTGGGGAAATAAGGCAACAGGTAGCCAGCCCATTTATGAACAGTCAATGAAGTGCATCGCAAATTCCTAAATGGGTTGTAGGTTACATAATGTTGGTGGTACTACAAGGTGGGGTGAGTAGGCTAGATATAATGTGACATGGAGGGTGTTTTTAACCAAGCTTTGGGGGGGGGGTTAATCAAGTTATTCAAGCCTTACCTATGTCGTAAACAAAGTGACCCGAGCACTATGTCCCCGTATGCATCACTGAACAACTGCAGAGCCCTAGGCGCTGCCTCAGGATCTGAGAATATCTGTTTTTCCTCCGCAGCGGCGAAGAGTCTGTCCCCTACTTGTTCTGGGAATCCTTCGAGTGAATCGACATGGTGGATGTTGTACGCTACAAACAGCAGAGAGATGTCGTAGAGGGATTTGGCAGTGTACCTCAAACTGCCTTCTTTGTTATAGGTGAAGACGAAGTGCTCCTTTTTCAACGCAAGAGGGTTTGTTGTTGTTCTGTGTGATGATGAATGCGGCTTCGTCTCTGCGAGCACAATGTTATTGACGCGACGAAGCTGTCCTCTCTCTCGCACATATACCATGCCAGAGTCAAGGTCGACCATTTTATAAGACTTTACTACGAATTAACGCCGTTCCACACCATTCATCTAGCTTCAGTAGCTAACCATCAAGTCGTTTTAACAAAAGTTAGCTAAAAAGATTTTCGATTCTGCCGCCAGCTTCCGTTTATAATTCTGGCTGACCAGGGCCTAAAATGACGTCTAGGGTAAATGTATTCATTCGTCCTTCACAATAAAGGTCCCTCACGTAGAGAACCTTCAATTCATTAAACAAACCTTTGCTCCCTCAATTTAGTACAACAATACTTCAACATACAACAATAAAACTCACAAGAGAAAAGTTACTAAAGACAACAAATAAAATAGGACCTTTTTTTAGGGGGTAGATCAGCTTTAATATTGCAGATAGTAATTGTCTGCATCACTTCCAATCCCCCATATGTTGTTTTTTTTCCTCTTCTCTCGCATATATATATATATATATATATATATATATATATATATATATAGCTGTGGAAAAAATTAAGAGACCACTGCAAAATTATCAGTTTCTCTGGTTTTACTATTTATAGGTATGTGTTTGGGTAAAAATATTTTTTTTGTTTTATTCTATAAACTACTGACAAGATTTCTCCCAAATTCCAAATAAAAATATTGTCATTTAGAGCATTTATTTGCAGAAAATGACAACTGGTTGTCTTGGCATGCTCTCTACCAGTCTTTCACATTGATGTTGGGTGACTTTATGCCACGCAAAAATTCAAGCAGCTCGGCTTTGTTTGATGGCTTGTGACCATCCATCTTCCTCTTGATCACATTCCAGAAGTTTTCAATGGGGTTCAGGTCTGGAGATTGGGCTGGCCATGGAGATTGGGCTGGCCATGACAGCGTCCTGATCTGGTGGTCCTCCATCCACACCTTGATTGACCTGGCTGTGTGGCATGGCGCATTGTCCTGCTGGAAAAACCAATCCTCAGAGTTGGGGAACAATGTCAGAGCAAAAGGAAGCAGGTTTTCTTCCAGGACAACCTTGTACGTGGCTTGATTCATGCGTCCCTCACAAAGACAAATCTGCCCGATTCCAGCCTTGCTGAAGCACCCCCAGATCACCACCGATCCTCCACCAAATTTCACAGTGGGTGCGAGACACTGTGGCTTGTAGGCCTCTCCAGGTCTCCGTCTAACCATTAGACGACCAGGTGTTGGGCAAAGCTGAAAATTGGACTCGTCAGAGAAAGATGACCTTACTCCAGTCCTCTACGGTCCAATCCTTATGGTCTTTTGCAAACCTCAGCCTGGCTCTTCTCATTGATGAAGGGCTTTTTTCTAGCTTTGCACGACTTCAGCCTTGCTCCTAGGAGCCTGTTTCAAACCGTCCTCGCTGTGCACTTCACCCCAGCTGCCGTTTGCCATTCTTTTTGTAGGTCACTTGATGTCATCCTACGGTTGTTGAGTGATATTCGAATGAGTTGGCGGTCATCCCGGTCAGTAGAGAGTCGTTTTCGCCCTCTGCCGGTCTGTAGCTTTGTTGTCCCCAATGTCTACTGCTTGACCTTGTTCTTATGAAACGCCGTCTTTGAAATGTTAAGGATGGAAGCAACCTGACGCTCACTGTATCCCTCTGCCAGTAAAGCCAGAATTGAACCCTTCTTTTCCTCACTCAAAACTTTCCTTTTCAACTCTTTTGGCATGGTCAATAGTTCTTTTTTGATTAATATTACTTTTGAGATACTATTAGCACTGTTTTTGCCATCCAGCTGGTCCTATTGCAAGAGGATAGTGATGACCACAGCAGTGGTTTTTATACTTTTCCTTGTTAAATAAAGATTTGGTTAATGTGATCACCTAATCAGTACCTAATTCAGTAGAATGAGGTGTGCCTTTGTTGGAATTCAACAGACACTGGAATGGAATGGCTGTCATACATGTAGAGATGCTGATTTAAGAAACATTTGCAGTGGTCTCTTAATTTTTTCCACAGCTGTATATATATACACTGCTCAAAAAAATAAAGGGAACACTTAAACAACACAATGTAACTCCAAGTCAATCACACTTCTGTGAAATCAAACTGTCCACTTAGGAAGCAACACTGATTGACAATAAATTGCACATGCTGTTGTGCAAATGGAATAGACAACAGGTGGAAATTATAGGCAATTAGCAAGACACCCCCAATAAAGGACTGGTTTTGCAGGTGGTGACAACAGACCACTTCTCAGTTCCTATGCTTCCTGGCTGATGTTTTGGTCACTTTTGAATGCTGGCGGTGCTTTCACTCTAGTGGTAGCATGAGACGGAGTCTACAACCCACACAAGTGGCTCAGGTAGTGCAGCTCATCCAGGATGGCACATCAATGCGAGCTGTGGCAAAAGGTTTGCTGTGTCTGTCAGCGTAGTGTCCAGAGCATGGAGGCGCTACCAGGAGACAGGCCAGTACATCAGGAGACGTGGAGGAGGCCGTAGGAGGGCAACAACCCAGCAGCAGGACTGCTACCTCCGCCTTTGTGCAAGGAGGAGCAGGAGGAACACTGCCAGAGCCCTGCAAAATGACCTCCAGCAGGCCACAAATGTGCATGTGTCTGCTCAAACGGTCAGAAACAGACTCCATGAGGGTGGTATGAGGGCCCGACGTCCACAGGTGGGGGTTGTGCTTACAGCCCAACACCGTGCAGGACGTTTGGCATTTGCCAGAGAACACCAAGACTGGCAAATTCGCCACTGGCGCCCTGTGCTCTTCACAGATGAAAGCAGGTTCACACTGAGCACGTGACAGACGTGACAGAGTCTGGAGACGCTGTGGAGAATGTTCTGCTGCCTGCAACATCCTCCAGCATGACCGGTTTGGCGGTGGGTCAGTCATGGTGTGGGGTGGCATTTCTTTGGGGGCCGCACAGCCCTCCATGTGCTCGCCAGAGGTAGCCTGACTGCCATTAGGTACCGAGATGAGATCCTCAGACCCCTTGTGAGACCATATGCTGGTGCGGTTGGCCCAGGGTTCCTCCTAATGCAAGACAATGCTAGACCTCATGTGGCTGGAGTGTGTCAGCAGTTCCTGCAAGAGGAAGGCATTGATGCTATGGACTGGCCCGCCCGTTCCCCAGACCTGAATCCAATTGAGCACATCTGGGACATCATGTCTCGCTCCATCCACCAACGCCACGTTGCACCACAGACTGTCCAGGAGTTGGCGGATGCTTTAGTCCAGGTCTGGGAGGAGATCCCTCAGGAGACCATCCGCCACCTCATCAGGAGCATGCCCAGGCGTTGTAGGGAGGTCATACAGGCACGTGGAGGCCACACACACTACTGAGCCTCATTTTGACTTGTTTTAAGGACATTACATCAAAGTTGGATCAGCCTGTAGTGTGGTTTTCCACTTTAATTTTGAGGGTGACTCCAAATCCAGACCTCCATGGGTTGATAAATTTGATTTCCATTGATAATTTTTGTGTGATTTTGTTGTCAGCACATTCAACTATGTAAAGAAAAAAGTATTTAATAAGATTATTTCATTCATTCAGATCTAGGATGTGTTATTTTAGTGTTCCCTTTATTTTTTTGAGCAGTGTATATACAGTGCCTTGCAAAAGTATTCATCCCCCTTGGCGTTTTTCCTATTTTGTTGCATTACAACCTGTAAATGTATTTTTATTTGGATTTCATGTAATGGACATACACAAAATAGTCCAAATGGGGGAAGTGAAATGAAAAAAATAACTTGTTAAAAAAAATTCAAATAAATAAATAACAGAAAAATGGTGCGTGCACATGTATTCACCCCCTTTGCTATGAAGCCCCTAAATAAGATCTGGTGCAACCAATTACCTTCAGAAGTCACATAATTAGTTAGATTGCACACAGGTGGACTTTATTTAAGTGTCACATGATCTCAGTATACACTACCGTTCAAAAGTTTGGGGTCACTTAGAAATTTTGTCAACAGTGAAGAGGCGACTCCGGTATGCTGACCTTCTAGGCAGAGTTGCAAAGAAAAAGCCATATCTCAGACTGCCCATCTTAATCTTTTATTTTTATTGCCCAGTCTGAGATATGGCTTTTTCTTTGCAACTCTGCCTAGGTCAGCATCCCGGAGTCGCCTCTTTACTGTTGACGTTGAGACTGGTGTTTTGTGGGTACTATTTAATGAAGCTGCCAGTTGAGGACCTGTGAGGCGCCTGTTTCTCAAACTAGACACTCTAATATATTTGTCCTCTTGCTCAGTTGTGCACCGGGGCCTCCCACTCCTCTTTCTATTCTGGTTAGAGCCTGTATGCGCTGTTCTGTGAAGGGAGTAGTAAACAGCATTGTACGAGTTTCTTGGCAATTTCTCGCATAGAATAGCCTTCATTTCTCTGAACAAGAATAGACTGACGAGTTTCAGAAGAAAGTTCTTTGTTTCTGGTCATTTTGAGCCTGTAATCGAACCCACAATTGCTGATGCTCCAGATACTCAACTAGTCTCAAGAAGGCCAGTTTTATTGCTTCTTTAATCAGCACAACAGTTTTCAGCTGTGCTAACATAATTGCAAAAGGGTTTTCTAATGATCAATTAGCCTTTTAAAATGATAAACTTGGATTAGCAAACACAACGTGCCATTGGAACACAGGACTGATGGTTGCTGATAATGGGCCTCTGTACGCCTATGTAGATATTCCATTAAAAATCAGCCGTTTCCAGCTACAATAGCCGTTTACAACATTAACAATGTCTACACTGTATTTCTGAACAATTTGATGTTATTTGAATGGACAAAAAAAGTGCTTTTCTTTCAAAAACAAGGACATTTCTAAGTGACCCCAAACTTTTGAACGATAGCGTATTTACACCTGTTCTGAAAGGCCCCAGAGTCTGCAACACCACTAAGCAAGGGGCACCACCAAGCAAGCGGCACCATGAAGACCAAGGAGCTCTCCAAACAGGTCAGGGACAAAGTCGTGGAGAAGTACAGATCAGGGTTGGGTTATAACAAAATATCCGAAACTTTGAACATCCCACGGAGCACCATTAAATCCATTATTCAAAAATGGAAAGAATATGGCACCACAACAAACCTGCCAAGAGAGGGCCACCCACCAAAACTCACAGACCAGGCAAGGAGGACATTAATCAGAGAGGCAACAAAGATACCAAAGATAACCCTGAAGGAGCTGCAAAGCTCCACAGCGGAGATTGGAGTATCTGTCCATAGGACCACTTTAAGCCGTACAATCCACAGAGCTGGGCTTTACGGAAGAGTGCCAGAAAAAAGCCATTGCTTAAAGAAAAAAATAAGCAAACACGTTTGGTGTTCGCCAAAAGCCATGTGGGAGACTCCCCAAACATATGGAAGAAGGTACTCTGGTCAGATGAGACTAAAATTGAGCTTTTTGGCCATCATGGAAAAGGCTATGTCTGGCGCAAACCCAACACCTCTCATCACCCCGAGAACACCATCCCCACAGTGAAGCATGATGGTGGCAGCATCATGCTGTGGGGATGTTTTTCATCGGCAGGGATTGGGAAACTGGTCAGAATAGAAGGAATGATGGATGGCGCTAAATACAGGGAAATTCTTGAGGGAAACCTGTTTCAGTCTTCCAGAGATTTGAGACTGGGACGGAGGTTCACCTTCCAGCAGGACAATGACCCTAAGCATACTGCTAAAGCAACACTCGAGTGGTTTAAGGGGAAACATTTAAATGTCTTGGAATGGCCTAGTCAAAGCCCAGACCTCAATCCAATTGAGAATCTGTGGTATGACTTAAAGATTGCTGTACACCAGCGGAACCCATCCAACTTGAAGGAGCTGGAGCAGTTTTTCCTTGAAGAATGGGCAAAAATCCCAGTGGCTAGATGTGCCGAGCTTATAGAGACATACCCCAAGAAACTTGCAGCTGTAATTGCTGCAAAAGGTGGCTCTACAAAGTATTGACTTTGGGGGGGTGAATAGTTATGCACGCTCAAGTTTTCAGTTTTTTTGTATTTTTTTTTTTTTTTTTTTTGTATTTTTATTTCTTGTTTGTTCACAATAAAACATATTTTGTATCTTCAAAGTGGTAGGCATGTTGTGTAAATCAAATGATACAACCCCCCCAAATATCCATTTTAATTCCAGGTTGTAAGGCAACAAAATAGGAAAAATGCCAAGGGGGGTGAATACTTATATAAGTTTTAGAACACCTACTCATTCAAGGGTTTTCTTTATTTTTTACTATTTTCTACATTGTAGAATAATAGTGAAGACATCAAAACAATGAAATAACACTTATGGAATCATGTAGTAACCAAAAAAGTAATATATTCTTCAAATAGCCACCCTTTGCCTTGATGACAGCTTTGAACACTCTTGGCATTCTCTCAACAAGCTTCCCCTGTAATGCTTTTCCAACAGTCTTGAAGGAGTTCCCACATATGCTGAGCACTTGTTGGCTGCTTTTCCTTCACTCTGCGGTCCGACTCATCCCAAACCATCTCAATTTGGTTGAGGTTGGTTGATTGTGGAGGCCAGGTCATCTGATGCAGCACTCCATCACTCTCCTTCTTGGTAAAATAGCCCTTACACAGCCTGGAGGTGTATTGGGTCATTGTCCTGTTGAAAAACAAATGATAGTCCCACTAAGCCCAAACCAGATGGGATGGCGTATCGCTGCAGAATGCTCTGGTAGCCATGCTGGTTAAGTGTGCCTTGACTTCTAAATAAATCACAGACAGTGTCACCAGCAAAGCACCCCCACACCATAACACCTCCTCCTCCATGCTTTATGGTGGGAAATACACATACGAAGATCATCCGTTCACCCACAACGCGTCTCACAAAGACACGGCGGATGGAACCAAAAATCTCAAATTTGGACTCCAGACCAAAGGACATTTCCACCGGTCTAATGCCCATTGCTTGTGTTTCTTGGCCCAAGCAAGTCTTTTCTTCTTATTGGTGTCCTTTAATAGTGGTTTCTTTGCAGCAATTCGACCATGAAGGCCTGATTCACACAGTCTCCTCTGAACAGTTGATGTTGAGATGTGTCTGTTACTTGAACTCTGTGAAGCATTTATTTGGGCTGCAATTTCTGATGCTGGTAACTCTAATGAACTTATCCTCTGCAGCAGAGGTAACTCTGGGTCTTCCATTCCTGTGCCGGTCCTCATGAGAGCCAGTTCCATCATAGCGCTTGATGGTTTTTGCCATTGCACTTGAAGAAACTTTCAAAGTTCTTGACATTTTCCGGATTTAAACTTTTAATCGGTAGTATGTATGTGTGTGTATATATATATATATATATATATATATATATATATATGGCATATTTGGGCAATGTTATTGTGTTCTAAACACCAACTAAAATATTTTAAGCCACCATTGGGCATTATGTAGCAATTATTTATTGACGTCTATTTGGCACCATGGAACTGGTAGGCAGCCATATTGGAAAACTGCTGCCCTAGAGTGTAAAAGGTAAAATCTGCAATGGCACTATAGCTGGACATCTTTATTGAGACACATCCTGGCTTTTTGAAAAAGTTTTGTGGTCTCATCATAAAGGGATTTTGCTAAAATGGGTTATCTCTGTCCCTGCTTGCATTCCTATGGGGTTTTACACAGAGATACTTGTACAGGGCAGGTTTCCTGACATTTCTTAAAAGTGACACAGTATATAATATCATATATCATTGTAATCAATAGACTTCAGGAAACAAATATAACTTTTTGTAAACGGTAACTTTGTATTTAATACACCACTTTGAAAGTGAAAATATCAACATTTTACTGTGATTTCTGATGTTTTTTCATCATTGTTACCATCATGAAGGCCAAAACAAAGGCCATATGGTTTGGTTGTTGGTTGAATGTGTTCCTCAAACATTTTAAGCTATTTTGGGGCCATGTAGACCCAACACAGGGGAAGCCATTAACCAAAAGTGAATGCATTTTCACCAAATAAACATACACATATTTAGCAAATGTTATTGTGGGTGTAGCGAAATGCTTGTGTTCCTAGCTCCAACAGTGCAGTAGTATCTAACAATTCACAACAATACACACAAATCGCAAAGTAAAAGAATGGAATTAAGAAATATATAAATATTAGGATGAGCAATGTCAGAATGGCATTGACTAGAATACAGTAGGTGTCCTGGAGGGCAGGCAGTGTGCCCCCGGAGATGCGTTGGGCAGACCGCACCACCCTCTGGAGAGCCCTGCGGTTACGGGCGGTGCAGTTGCCGTACCAGGCGCTGCTACTGTCTATTATCTATCCTGTTGTCTAGTCACTTTACCCCTACCTACAGTATACTGCTGCTACTGTCTATTATCTATCCTGTTGTCTAGTCACTTTACCCCTACCTACAGTATACTGCTGCTACTGTCTATTATCTATCCTGTTGTCTAGTCACTTTACCCCTACCTACAGTATACTGCTGCTACTGTCTATTATCTATCCTGTTGTCTAGTCACTTTACCCCTACCTACAGTATACTGCTGCTACTGTCTATTATCTATCCTGTTGTCTAGTCACTTTACCCCAACCTACAGTATACTGCTGCTACTGTCTATTATCTATTCTGTTGCCTAGTCACTTTACCCCTACCTACAGTATACTGCTGCTACTGTCTATTATCTATCCTGTTGTCTAGTCACTTTACCCCTACCTACAGTATACTGCTGCTACTGTCTATTATCTATCCTGTTGCCTAGTCACTTTACCCCTACCTACATGTACATAGCTACCTCAATTACCTCGTACCCCTGCACATCGACTCTGTACTGGTACTCCCTGTATATAGCCATGTTATTACCTGGTACTCCCTGTATATAGCCATGTTATTACCTGGTACTTCCTGTATATAGCCATGTTATTACCTGGTACTCCCTGTATATAGCCATGTTATTACCTGGTACTTCCTGTATATAGCCATGTTATTACCTGGTACTTCCTGTATATAGCCATGTTATTACCTGGTACTCCCTGTATATAGCCATGTTATTACCTGGTACTTCCTGTATATAGCCATGTTATTACCTGGTACTCCCTGTATATAGCCATGTTATTACCTGGTACTCCCTGTATATAGCCATGTTATTACCTGGTACTCCCTGTATATAACCATGTTATTACCTGGTACTCCCTGTATATAGCCATGTTATTACCTGGTACTCCCTGTTTATAGCCATGTTATTACTGAGAGAGAGCCTCAAATATAAAAAAAAACTTCAAATTTCCATAGGAATACATGGATGTTGACAGTGCTATCACTATCTACAGGTCTTAATGTCTATGGTTAGAAGTCTATGAATGTTAGCAATTGTTATTCTAAAAGCTAGCTACATCAGCCATTGACCCATCAACCAAAATGTAAAGGTGCACTATGCAGGAATCTCTCTGCCATTTCCTGATTGCAAAAATTCAAAAACTTCGCCTAATTTACGTTTTTGTGACAAAACAAGCAAGTATTGTGTAGAGAATCATTGTACCATCTAAACTGCTGTGAAATATATTTTCCATAACCAAAAACATAGTATTTTCAGCTGTTTGTGAAGTTGGTGTACAAAACCGAACGTAAAAGAAGCAAAAACTAAAAGAAATATCGCACATAGAACAGATCTACTGCTTCTTAGACTTGCTTTCAATGAGAAGGACAGATCTATAACTCACATTTCGATGTGAATTTGGTCGGGTCGCCCACCCAAAATTGCATATTGCATCTTTAAATATGTCTCCAAAATAAACCTAGCAAACCAGACCTATGTGAAGCTAGCCACAATAAGGATTAGCCACAATAGTGGGATTTGCGGTTCACCTTCAATATAAAAAGTCCCCCCATTGAAACTGATGCAAACGGATACAAATAGTGGAATAATGCCATATTCGGACTAGATCATGCTAAACAAGGCTGGAATGTTGGTAAATAAATTCAACAAAAGACAATGAGTTAATTTGACCCCAAAAAGTTTGAAAAATCTGTTGAAATCGCACAGTGAATGTATTAGACTTCAGAATTGAATTGGGGCATACTTATTTCACTGTACAGCCTTGCATTTTGATCTTGGGTCTATGAAATAGGGTATGAGCCTTCTCAGTGACACCCACAAAACATAAGTGAAAAGTTTACACAAATATTAGCGCCATAGCACTTATTGCGGGACTTTGACAATGGTGTGAATGGAGCCAAATTAACTAATTGTCTTTTGTTTGATTTATAGAACATTCCAACCTTGTTTAGCATCTAGTCCAAAATGTGGCATTATTCCACTATTTGTATCCATTTGCATCGGTTTCAATTGGGAACTTTTATTTTGAAGGCGAACCGCAAATCCCACTATTGTGGCTAATCCTTATTGTGGTTAGCTTCACAAAGGTTTGGCAAACTAGCTAATTGTCACATTTTTGGTTACCGTAAATACTAGAAAAGTGAGCACCAAATTTGCAAGGGCAGAAATAGGAATCTCTTATAGAATAAGTAAAACAGTGAACCCACAAGATTGACACATTCAGAATATAATTTATTACATTTATAAAAAGACACCAGCAGAAACAAAAAAACTAAAACTTTTTGATAGCTGGAGTAAAAAACTCAATAATTTCAACTACTCAACGAGTACGGTTACATGCGCACAATAATGTGATTATTGTGGCTTGTCGGATTAATATAATAATTTGATTAAAACGTTTATATTAATAATCCTGTTTACATGGACACATCTGAAATCAGGCTACCTGATAGCACTGATGAATGCAGAAAATCGCCAATCAAAATAAACATTCTACAGCAGTGACCATGTTATTTTTGGGAAGCATATTTGATTTGAGTACGGACATATAAAGTTTGTATGTTAAAACTACTTCTAAGACGCATACATTCAGTTGTTCCAAACTCAATTTACTCGCGCTAAAGAGTGAGGCTCACTAGGCTGGTGCTAACACATGCGCAGATCAAACACACCGCTGGAACACTAAGGTCAGGCACCACACCCTAATAGGGATTTTTTCAACTTTTACCAGTTGAATAATAATAATAATAAATAATTTTTAGCAAATATGCAAATGTTGCAATGTCTCATTAAATATGTGCATACCACATACATTAATTTTTTCTGTACACTGGATGAAGTCAGCCTAAATATTTTCATCCAGACTTGTCCAGAGCAGATTGTGGATAAATACTTTTTTCATCTTTCTATCTGTTAAATAAATACTTTTTTTAATTTGTCAAAATATAATGTTACCTAGAATAAAATTTTACAGCATATCAACAATTCCCTCTGGGCAAGTCTGGAGAATATACAGTGCATTCGGAAAGTATTCAGACCCCTTGACTTTTTCCAAAAAAAATTGTTACAGCCTTATTCTAAACTGTATTCAATTGTTTTTTTCTCTCTCATCAATCTACACACAATACCCCATAATGACAAAGGAAAAACAGTTTTTTTTTCATTTGTGCAAATGTATAAAAAAATTAAAACGGAAATATCACATTTCCATAAGTATTCAGAACCTTTACACAGTACTTTGTTGAAGCACCTTTGGCAGCGATTACGGCCTTGAATCTTCTTGGGTATGACGCTACAAGCTTGGCACACCTGTACTTGGGGAGTTTCTCCCATTCTTCTCTGCAGATCCTCTCAAGCTCTCAGGTTGCATGGGGAGCGTTGCTGCACAGCTATTTTCAGGTCTCTCCAGAGATGTTCAATCAGGTTAAAGTCCGGGCTCTGGCTGGGCCACTCAAGGACATTCAGAAACTTGTCCCGAAGCTTTTTTTTGTTTTATTAGCAAAACATTCTAAAAAACCTGTTTTCGCTTTGTCAGTATGTGGTATTGTGTGTAGATTGCTGAGATTTATTTTATTTAATCTATTTTAGAATAAGGCTGTAATGTAACAAAATGTGGAAAAAGTCAAGGGGTCTGAATACTTTCAGAAGGAACTGTATCTAAGGATAACCACACACAATTTGGTGAATGCAGATGCTTCTAAAGCTGAAAAAAATTAGTTTGCGTGTGGGAAGAGTCTGACTTTCAGGAAATGACAGTTAAAGACAAGTACACTGAATTAAGACTACCAATCGTCAAAAGCCTGTTTAGAACCAATCATCATCTCAAAGTAAGTTACTAAATGTAGTCCAGTTTGTAACATTCTCTATAAAATGGGCTTTGAAATTGTGTAATTCAGTGTAGTGAACTTTGAAATGATTGATGCATGTCGATTTTAAAGTCGTTAAAATTCATAAAACTGTTGATGACGGTAGGATGATAAACGAAAGAAAATATAAATGTATTTAAGTTATTTATATTTGTGTTTACTTTTTGAAAATACTAATATAAAAAAATTGACCAAAATACCAACAAATATCAAAATTGATAGGTAAATGCAAAAATGTAATTTCAGCCTGTGGTGCATGGCCTCAAGGTGTCCTAATAATTAGCAAGATTACTCAGAAAACTCGGTGTTTTAATCGGCGTATGTAAGGTATTTACATGACTATTGCATAATCTGTCTACTGCCATAATCAGTTTAATATCTAATTATTACTGTGCATGTAAACATACCCATTGAGTAATAGGCAACCCCTACCACCAACATCTTCACACACAAAACAAGATATGTAAAAGATATGTTAAATTGAATCAATGATCCATAAGTTTGATGCAGGAAGATACGAAAACATTTGAATAATGAAATCGTTTTTTCTTTATACATTATTGGGAGAGATACCTGATGACAACATTATAAACTAAGAACTACTAAAAATGTTCATTTTCCATAGCCCCAGCATTTGAATAGTGTACTGGAATCAACCATTTCAAACAAATATGACGTTTTATCATCACAATTTAGTTGTACTTCTAAACTGTTGCAACACCATCAACTTGTTACCAATAGCAGACAAATGTCACATACTCATTAACTGGTGTCGATTGAGTTTTGATGAGGACGAAACAACTTTCAGTAAGGGTGCGTACCAAATTATAATCCATTTCCTGTATAGTACACTTATTTTGACCAGAGACCTACAGTGAGGGAAAAAAAGTATTTGATCCCCTGCTGATTTTGTACGTTTGCCCACTGACAAAGAAATGATCAGTCTATAATTTTAATGGTAGGTTTATTTGAACAGTGAGAGACAGAATAACAACAAACATAACATTTCTGACATGCGTTTTTCTGGATTTTTTTGTTGTTATTCTGTCTCTCACTGTTCAAATAAACCTACCATTAAAATTATAGACTGATCATTTCTTTGTCAGTGGGCAAACGTAAAAAAATCAGCAGGGGATCAAACACTTTTTCCCCCCCCTCACTGTATGGGCCCTGGTCAAAGGTAGTGCACTAAATAGGGAATAGGGTGCCATTCGGAACGCAAACCAAGACTCTTTGGCCCTTGATTAACCTGTATGAAGTCTCTGATGAGCTTTCAGGCTGCTCTTCTGAGTGAAACTCTTACCACATATCTCACAGCTGTAGGGCTTCTCACCTGTATGAGTGTGCTGGTGTCTTTCAAAATGACTGTGGCGATCAAAACTCTTTCCACAAAAGGAGCATATGAAACATCTATTTCTGGTGTCGTCTGTGGTGGCACTGGCACTGCTGCCCTCTGTACTGTCAAAACTGTCTATACCAAGGGCAAATAAAATTCCCTCTTGACTGTAGTTTGGTTCTGTGATGTACTCTCTCATCGCTGTTTCCTCCTCTACAGGAAGTGGTGGAGGTGGTGCCCGGTCCTGAAACCTGGGTAGTATTCTCTCATCAGCATCCTCCCTGTTCCTTGCATGTAGAGCCATCCCTGCATACTGCTCTTCCTCAATCATATCCAGCTTGTCTTCCTCATCCTGAAAAGACAAGTCTTCAAGTTCCACCTCTCTAGAAGCTGACGTATAGAACCCCTGGTGGTGGTGCTGCTGGTGCAGTCCATCAAAAGGACTGGGATGGTATTTGACACTGGGTGAAACAGGATGGGAATTCTGCTGCTTTGTCACATCGGAGGAGCAACCTGGATGTACTGATCCAGACTCGGTATCACTGTGCCTCTCTGTGAAAGATCTACACAGCTGCGTCTCCCTCCCATCCATGACATACTCTGGGTCGTCCTGATAACCTGGTCGCTCTGTGGTTTGTTGGTGTTGATGTCCTGACTGACTGAGTATCTGGGATCCAAACTGTTTCTCTTGCTCCGCTTTCCCCACCAAGCCCTGCCCCCTGCCCTCCTCCTCACTGTGCCCACAGACAGGCTGTGCTTCAGCAGGTGGGGGCTGATCCATCGGTTCCTCTGGGTTCTCCGAGGGTCTAGGATAAACGTCAGGCTTCTCATCATCAAGCGGAGGTTGTCCCGTTAGCATGTCAGCACCGTCTGCTTGACAGGAAAAGAGTATGAAGTATTTTAGCATAGATTTTAACAACAATACGGCAATTCAAACAATGTAAATCATCCAACGTGAACTGTTTAACTTCATCATAAACCACTGATAGAGAAAGGGAAAACACTTTGTGTCCCAAATGGCACCCTATTCTGTATGTAGTGCACTACTATTGATCAGATCCCTATGGGCCCAGGTGAAAAGTAGTGCACTATGAAGGGAATCGGGTGTCATTAAGGACACAGCCTTATATAATGATATAACAGGCATACTGTCTGTTAATTACAGAATAATTGACTGATTTACGCACTTAAGAGTTAACCTTTTTCATGTATTAAAAGTATGAAAACACATCAATATTATCCTCGTCCCTTACCTCTGTGAGTTTTCAGATGCCCTTTGAGGCTACTCTTCTGGTTGAAACACCTTCCACATATGTCACAACTGTACGGTTTCTCACCCGTATGAATTCGCTGGTGCCTTTCCAGATGACCAACACGCTCAAAAACTTTCCCACAGAATGAGCAGATGAAGCACTTCTTGTCCTTGGTGACTCCTTGGAAGGTTTTAACTTTCCTTGGAAAACCAGAGAAGATGGGCTGATGGTTCAGAGAAGCCCCGTCCATGCCCTGTGAGTTTGGCTGTACTGTCCCGTCACTTGCTATCAAGAGTGTGTCTGAAGGTCCATAATGTTGCTGTCCGACCCGTAAAATCATATCCTCTCTGACATCTACATATGGTTTCCCTGGAGATGAAGCACTGCTGCATGACGCCTCCGCCATTCCTGGGACAGGAGAGTGATCAGTGAGACACTGGGAGTTCTGACCTGAACTGCTGAAATATTCTGAATTGCTCATCTCTATATCATTGTCTGCTTGTGAACCGGACATCCACGGCTGGCTGTCTCTCTCGTACATTGACAGTTCCTCATCCAGTTGATGTTCTGCTCTCCCTGCAGTCTGTTCTTCTGCTTTATGATCCAGTATCTGGGATGCATCCTTCTCCTCCCCTGGCTCAGACTTCATAGGCATTTCAGGAGCAGTTTGGATCACTTCGTCCTTTTCGTTGCACTGCTCTTCCTCAGACTGACGTCTATCCAGGGAAGGCTTCTCCTCGTTGTTAGCTAGTCCGTCCATCGATACTGTGTGGAAAATGGATTAATAAAACAATGGAGGCATAGAATTGTTTATGTCCTATAATAACCAATATATTGGATGTCATTATGTAGTGAATGTGTCCCAAACAGTATCCTATTCCCTATATGATGCACTACTTTTGACCAGAGTCCTATGGGCCCTAGTCAGAAGTAGAGTAGTGCACTAAATAGGGAATAGGTTATTTGGTACACAGGCATGGAATTGTCTTTGACCTATAACCTATGAAGTGATTCTAATCTCTTACCTCTGTGAGTCTTCAGATGCCCTTTGAGGCTACCCTTCTGGTTGAAACACCTTCCACATATGTCACAACTGTACGGTTTCTCACCCGTATGAATTCGCAGATGTCTTTCAAGATGACTGTAACGTTCAAAACTCTTTCCACACAGTGTGCAAATGAAGTGTTTATTAACCTGGCAAAACCTATTGGTCCTCGCTCTCCTTGCGGTATTATAATTCGGGCCAAAACCGAATACGCTTTGAGGGTCTGGGTTTGACTTTACTGTGCCGTCGCTTGTTCTCCTGAGCGCGTCTGACTGATGATAATGTTGTTGTTGTCTGAGCTGTAAAATCATATCCTGTCCGACATCTGACTCTAAATATGGTTTCCCTGGAAACGAAACACTGCTGCATGATGCTTCCTTGTCTTTTCTCCCTGCAGTGTGCTCTTCCTGGTCACCCTCCTCCGCTCCTGGCTCAGTCTTCACTGGAGTCTCATCCGCAGGCCGAACACCTTCATCCTTCTCATTACCGTCTTCCTCAGGCGACGTCCTCCCCACACAAGTGGTACCACTTTTACCAGGCCCTGTGCAAATGAATAAGTATTGTGTGTCAGTCATCAAAAATCATTCACTGTTTGTTTTAATAGTAATCTAAATGAATATGTGCCTGTGGGACAGTTGTGTCAAAGAAGGGTGTAATGGTTTGTAATGATTTGATTTCACAAGTCTCCTGTTTCTATAGCGGGATGTACAAGTACACACCCTGGACAGGATACTAGTCTGTTGTGGGGCATTACCCCTAAATCCATCTCCTTAATGCGGAGTGCCAAGCAGAGAGAGAGTCTCTATGGTCGAACCCCCAACCTTCCAATCTCAGGGCGTAGGCCTGCACTCTGACCACGGAGTTGGTTATAATGATAGTCTTTCCTATTCATCTCCCGTCCCATTGGACAGTCAGAGATATGACTGGAAGACACACGAGGCCTTCAGACTGAAAATGATTAACGTTAGCCCTGGGCTAAGCGCAGTCTGAACGCGAGCAGGCTGATTAAATAGGCCTAGTTACATTGTTTACCTGCAAAATGTGTAATATTGCTGGCTGACTAATGTTACGTCACGTGCATAGTTAGCTATTGATAACTATTGATTGATTGTAAAATAGTTATTGCTACTACGTCGACCCACCTCTCCCAAGATTCCCAGCAGCGACTGATCGACCATGATGAATGCGTTTTCGAGCTTGAATCCCTCGAGCTCTTCGAAGCTCGCTGTCAAGTTGTTGTACAGTCTTTTTCAGGACGTTGATTTCATTTTCCCGTTGACACATTTCCACACGTAACACAACTATGCCATCGTCGACTACTTTGCTAATTTCTGCAACCGCAGCTTTAGAAAGTAACTCTATGATGGAAGCGATCTGAGCCCGGAGAGAAACACTGCTTAACATTTTTCAAACGTTTGCTTCTGCAGATGATTGAAACTTTGTATCTAAGTAATATGCTAATAATTTGGTTTAAATATGCTAGCAACAATGTGAACCGTGTAGTTCTGTGCAGCTACAGAGAGGAAGAGGCGAAGCGAGAGCTTTTAGTCCACCCAAACTCTGTCCAAGAAAATAAGCCCACGAAGTGAGGAATTTTTGTACGGAGGTCAACGAGAGAATGTCGAATTTGGTCAGCAAAAAAATTAATTGGTAATTTGCTACGTGAGGCTTATTTGAAAGAATATACGTTTCGTAATGGTTAGGTTGTTATGAATGTACTGATATAAGTGAACCCATGTGGCAATTTAGGGGGGGAAAAACGACTATATCTGAGTTGTCATAGAGCTAGATAGAGACCTCATCGTGGATATAATAGTGCCATTGAGGGCTTCCATCATTTTAAAGTAATCAACTTGGTGGTGATTTCTATGAGTTGGGAGCAATCAGCCAATGAAGTGGGGAAAAAAAGTAACTACTTTAAAATGGAGACAGACTCAATGGCGCTGCCCATGCTGTCACGGACGCTACAATGGCACAGATACAAAGATGAGTCCTCTATCTATCTCTATGGCTGTTCACACGCGTTTCTGCCCGCTCATTGGCTAGAATGGTCCCACCTGATCTCGCCTCCTCCCGCCTGCCTTCCATCTTTGAGGACATGTATTTCCGTTGTTAGAGTAGTAACTCGAACATCTTGTCAATATAATAGACAATCTTCGATGTAACAAACTAAAAATAGGTGTTATGGCCGGAAGTGATGAAAATAGTGAACCGTAAATAGAAGCGATTATGCGCAAAGGAATTTGAGATCTCGCGTCACTTTTTTGACGAGGCAAAGAAAAATAACATGATGAGGTTCAACATCTTTAATAATTTATATATGAATACTTCATATTTTGGAAACTTAAACCTTCCCAGTACAGGTATACAATATATCCAGTAAACGTGATTTTGAATCCCAAAATACAGGAACTGGAAATGTAACCATTTAGGCTGTGGGCGGGATGTACACTATGACAGTGATTGGCTGGTTTACCAGCATAAACATGTTATTATATGTTTTTTACGGTCATTTAAGAAGTGTCCTTGCTATCAGGAATCCTTGGGACGTCCAACTCTGACATCACCCCATTGAAGTAGAAATGTAGTGTCTGTGGGATTTAGGTTTTTCCTTTTAAATCAGAGACGCAACTTTGGTTTTAGAAGTGGGAGGGGGGGCATAATATAATATATATATATATATTTTAAATCCAGTCAGATTAACACTCCAAACAGCCTACCAACCGCTCGGAGGCGTCCGCATGGTCCTAAAGCACACCGGGGCATCGTTTTGTATCACATTCCAATGATAAAACTGGGGGGGACAAAAATCCACCCCGTCCCAGTCCCCGTCCCCGTCCGTCCCCCCGTCCCCAGTGAAAGTTGCGCCCCTGCTTTTAATTAACACCTAGACAACCAGGTGAGGGGAGTTACTTACTAATTAGTGACCATCATTCATCAATCAAGTACAAGGGAGGAGCAAAAACCCGCAGACACTCAAACCTCCGTGGCACGTGGGTTAAGGGAAGGGTCAGTTACATTAAATCAGATTACAAAAAACTGGTAATTGTAATCAGGTACCTTACCAGCGAAAAATATTAATAATCAGATTCCAGATGATTTTGAAAACATTTTTTAAATTCAGAAAGGATACATTATGACACCTTTCTGTTTTCTCAATGACATTCAATTCAGCATTGAAAAAAGGCGCAAATTTAAGTTTGTTCCACCTGATCAAGTCTATTGGTTTATTCGGATCGCGATTAGCTTTTGCAGAAGCAGCAGCTACTCTTCCTGGGGTCCACAAAAAAACACAAAACATGAGAAGTAACAAAACACTGAGACACTGATAGACAAGGAAAGTCACACAAATGTTAAATACAACGATATACAAACAATACAACAACAAAAAATAAATACTAATAGTACAAGTCTGACCACAAGTCAGAGACCATTATGATGACACACCAAATGCATTTGACCTGAGAGGAAGAGGCAAACTGAGCCCAAAATCTGTCTTCTCCAGCACGGATGGGATCGATGAGTTTTTGTATGAAGGTCAATGAGAGAATGTCAAATTTGGTTAACAAAAATAATGGCTTATTTTCTACGTATGGCTTATTTGAGTAGAAGTCATTTTGTAATGCTTAGGTTGTTACAATTTCTGACAACAATAACGTCTACAACTTAATAATTTGCAAGATGTCAAACTATCGTCAATTAAGCACAAGCTACACGCTGTTTATCAGTGCCCAAAATCACTTGCTAGCTATCTAAGTTCCAACTCTGTGTTTGGCAATGAAGCTAGCAAGTAGTAGCTAGCAGGCACATTGAGCAGCCAGGCCACAATCAGTTTATCAAGTCACTGGTGAGTGGCGACGTGTGTGCTTCGGTGCCGTTTAGTTTCTTTGAACTTTCTAACTATCTATCACCAAACTGTGCGTCTGTCTGTCACTGTTTCATAGGGAATCATGTTGCAAAACAGGTCGCGGGGGGATACAAGATGCTCGTGAATAGGTTTTGGAATATTGACAAGTTGCAGTTGGGATACAAGTGTACTCTGATCGTCTCAATTCTAATTTTGCCCAGAAAAGTGGCAGACTCGAGTGATTAACATTATCAAACATCCGCAAGTAGCCACTCCATAAAGGACTTAGGGCCAAGGGTTATTTCAACAAAACATTGGCGAGGTGTTAAATATATATACAGTGGCGTGAAAAAGTATTTTCCCCCTATCTTGATTTTCTCAATTTTTGCATATTTGTTATCAGCTCTTGAACCAAAACCTAATATTAGATAAAGGGAACCTGAGTTTATAAATAACAAAAAAAAATTGTACTTATTTCATTTATTTAATTAACAAAGTTATGCAACACCCAATTCCCCTGTGTGAAAAAGTGGGTTGTGGGTTTTCAAGCATGAACTGCTCATTTCAAGTCCTGCCACAACATCTCAATTGGCAGTAGGTCTGGACTTTGACTAGGCCAATCCAAAACTTCAAATGTGTTGCTTTTCAGCCATTTTCATGTAGACTTGATTGTGTATTTTGAATCATTGTCTTGATGCATGACCCAACTGCTCTTCAGCTCACAGCTGGATGGCCTGACATTTTCCTGTATAATTCTCTGATACTGAGCAGAATTCATGGTTCATTCTATTAAGGCAAGTCATCCAGGTCCTGAGGCACCAAAGCATCCCCAAACCATCACACTACCACCACCATGCTTGACCGTTGGTATGTGGTTCTTACTCTGGAATGCAGTGTTTGGTTTTCGCTAGGCATTACTGGGACACATATCATCCAATAAGTACTGAAACAGGATACAAGTGGGAAATATAAAGATCCAGTCCATTAAAAAAATTGGAGGCCCCTTACACTTCAGTATTGTGATGCAAAGATTCCAGCAAAATCTATAGCGCATAGAATTAAAAAGGTATTGTTGGACATTATTCATTCTAATCAGACAGGTTTTTTTACATGGACGATACATTGGAGATAATATAAGGCAAGTACTGGAAACATTAGAACATTGAAAAATCTGGGAAACCAGGCCTGCTATTCATAGCCGACTTTGAAAAGGCGTTTGATAAAGTACGACTGGAGTTTATATATAAATGCCTGGAGCGTTTCAATTTTGGATAATCTCTTATAAAATGGGTTAAAATCATGTATAGGTGTAAAATTGTAAATAAGGGCTATTTCTCAGAAAGTTTTAAACTGCCAAGAGGAGTGAAACAAGGTTGTCCACAATCGGCATATCTATTTATTATGGCCATCGAAATGTTAGCTATTAAAATCAGATTCAACAATAATATCAAGGGATTAGAAATCCAGGGCTTAAAAACAAAGTTGTCATTATACGCTGAGGATTCATGTTCTTTTAAATCCACAACTTGAATCCCTCCACAGCCTCATAGAGGATCTAGATACAGTGGGGGAAAAAAGTATTTAGTCAGCCACCAATTGTGCATGTTCTCCCACTTAAAAAGATGAGAGAGGCCTGTAATTTTCATCATAGGTTCACGTCAACTATGACAGACAAATTGAGAATTTCTTTCTCCAGAAAATCACATTGTAGGATTTTTAATGAATTTATTTGCAAATTATGGTGGAAAATAAGTATTTGGTCACCTACAAACAAGCAAGATGTCTGGCTCTCACAGACCTGTAACTTCTTCTTTAAGAGGCTCCTCTGTCCTCCACTCGTTACCTGTATTAATGGCACCTGTTTGAACTTGTTATCAGTATAAAAGACACCTGTCCACAACCTCAAACAGTCACACTCCAAACTCCACTATGGCCAAGACCAAAGAGCTGTCAAAGGACACCAGAAACAAAATTGTAGACCTGCACCAGGCTGGGAAGACTGCATCTTCAATAGGTAAGCAGCTTGGTTTGAAGAAATCAACTGTGGGAGCAATTATTAGGAAATGGAAGACATACAAGACCACTGATAATCTCCCTCGATCTGGGGCTCCACGCAAGATCTCACCCCGTGGGGTCAAAATGATCACAAGAACGGTGAGCAAAAATCCCAGAACCACACGGGGGGACCTAGTGAATGACCTGCAGAGAGCTGAGACCAAAGTAACAAAGCCTACCATCAGTAACACACTACGCCGCCAGGGACTCAAATCCTGCAGTGCCAGACGTGCCCCCTGCTTAAGCCAGTACATGTCCAGGCCCGTCTGAAGTTTGCTAGAGTGCATTTGGATGATCCAGAAGAGGATTGGGAGAATGTCATATGGTCAGATGAAACCAAAATAGAACTTTTTGGTAAAAACTCAACTCGTCGTGTTTGGAGGACAAAGAATGCTGAGTTGCATCCAAAGAACACCATACCTACTGTGAAGCATGGGGGTGGAAACATCATGCTTTGGGGCTGTTTTTCTGCAAAGGGACCAGGACGACTGATCCGTGTAAAGGAAAGAATGGGGCCATGTATCGTGAGATTTTGAGTGAAAACCTCCTTCCATCAGCAAGGGCATTGAAGATGAAATGTGGCTGGGTCTTTCAGCATGACAATGATCCCAAACACACCGCCCGGGCAACGAAGGAGTGGCTTCGTAAGAAGCATTTCAAGGTCCTGGAGTGGCCTAGCCAGTCTCCAGATCTCAACCCCATAGAAAATCTTTGGAGGGAGTTGAAAGTCCGTGTTGCCCAGCGACAGCCCCAAAACATCACTGCTCTAGAGGAGATCTGCATGGAGGAATGGGCCAAAATACCAGCAACAGTGTGTGAAAACCTTGTGAAGACTTACAGAAAACGTTTGACCTGTGTCATTGCCAACAAAGGGTATATAAAAGTATTGAGAAACTTTTGTTATTGACCAAATACTTATTTTCCACCATAATTTGCAAATAAATTCATTAAAAATCCTACAATGTGATTTTCTGGAATTTATTTTCTCATTTTGTCTGTCATAGTTGACGTGTACCTATGATGAAAATTACAGGCCTCTCATCTTTTTAAGTGGGAGAACTTGCACAATTGGTGGCTGACTAAATACTTTTTTTCCCCACTGTACATGTTCTAACCTCTCTGGATTACAACCAAATTATGATAAATGTACTAAATGTATTACGTATTGGATCACTAGAAAATAAAAAATTTACATTACCGTGTAGTTTACCGATAAAATGGTCTGATGGTGATGTGTATATACTCGGAATACATATCCCAAAAGAAATAAATGATCTCACTCCAATAAATGTTAATAGAAAGTTAGCAAAAATAGATAAGATCTTGTTACCATGGAAAGGTAAATACCTGTCTATTTGTGGAAAAATCACCCTGATTAACTCTTTAGTATTATCCCAGTTTACCTATTTGCTTATGGTATTGCCTACAGTTTTTAAAATTATATGAGAAAGAAATATTCAATTTTATTTGGAACAGCAAGCCAGACAAAATTAAACGGGCCTATTTATATAATGAATATGAATTTGGAGGACAGAAATTATTAAATATTAAAGCATTAGACCTATCACTAAAAGCTTCAGTCATACAAAAATTATACTTAAATCCGAACTGGTTCTCTAGCAAACGAGTAAGATTGTCTCACCCCATGTTCAAGAATGGCCTTTTTCCCTTTATTCAGATTACAACCTCTCACTTTCAGTTATTTGAAAAGGAAATAATCTCCCAAATATCACTATTTCTAAAACAAGCCATAGAAAGTTGGTTACAATTTCAATTTAATCCTCCAGAAACGACAGAAGAAATAATGCAACAAATATTGTTGTTAAACTCAAATGTACTAATTGATAAAAAACAAATATTTTTTTTAAAGGTATAATCTTCGTAAATGATGTCATAGGTAGGACTGGTGGAGTTATGTCGCACATGCAGCTAACAAAAACATATGGAAATGCAGCATTACTGCAAAAATGGGAGAGGAAAGTGGAACGGGGTAAAAGTAAGGAACTTGTCTGTCGGCCCTGCATTAAAGACCATAATTGGTTAAAAAAAAAGAAGTGATAAATAAAACAGTATACCAGTTTCATTTAAGGACCAAAGGATTGACAGCCGTCCCATATAGATTGCAAAATAGTTGGGAAGAGATTTTTGACATACCGATCCCATGGCATAGTGTTTATGAAACGACGCCGGATTCAAAACATCTAATTTTTCAATTGAAATGACTATACAAAATTCTTGCTACCAATAGAATGTTATTTATATGGGGGATACAATCTTCCCAGCTCTGCAGATTTTGCTGCGAAGAGACAGAAACATTATATCATTTGTTTTGGTACTGTCCATTTGTAGCTTGTTTTTGGTCACAGGTCCAAGAATGGCTGAAGGATTGCAATATTTACCTGGAGCTAACCCTACAGATAGCATTACTGGGTGATCTGAAAAGTCATAGTCAATCAAGCAAAAACATTTATTTTCAATTTACAATCTGTAGAAACAATGAGAATAGAAGGGTTCAGAACTTTTGTGAAAATCACAGTACGGTTGAAATATATGACAAATAGAATATGGATGGTGTTAAGAGATAGATGGGAGGGGTTGAATGGAGCTGAAGGTTGGGACTAATAACAACTAATAGCAACAAAATAACTAATGTAAAACATACTGTGTCCATAACTAGACACTCTAATGTATTTGTCCTCTTGCTCAGTTGTGCACCGGGGCCTCCCACTCCTCTTTCTATTCTGGTTAGAGCCAGTTTGCGCTGTTCTGTGAAGGGAGTAGTACACAGCGTTGTACGAGATCTTCAGTTTCTTGGCAATTTCTCGCATGGAATAGCCTTCATTTCTCTGAACAAGAACAGACTGACGGGTTTCAGAATAAAGTTATTTCTGGCCATTTTGAGCCTGCAATCGAACCCACAATTGCTGATGCTCCAGATCCTCAATTAGTCTCAAGAAGGCCAGTTGTATTGCTTCTTTAATCAGCACAACAGTTTTCAGCTGTGCTAACATAATTGCAAAAGGGTTTTCTAATGATCAATTAGCATTTTAAAATGATAAACTTGGATTAGCAAACACTACGTGCCATTGGAACACAGGACTGATGGTTGCTGATAATGGGCCTCTGTACACCAATGTAGATATTCCATAAAAAAGCTGCCGTTTCCAGCTACAATAGCCATTTACAACATTAACAATGTCTACACTGTATTTCTGATCAATTTGATGTTATTTTAATGGACAAAAAAATTACTTTTCTTTCGAAAACAAGGACATTTCTAAGTGAGCCCAAACTTTTGAACGGTAGTGTATGTATGAATGTGTGTGTATATATATATATTTGCGGAGAAAAAAAAACATATGGGGGATATGACGTGATGCAGACAATTACATTGATGGAAGTTACAATCTATCTACAATATTAAAGCTGATCTACCCCCTAGAAAAAATGTCAAAAATAAATTTAAAAAAACATTTGTCCAGGTCCTGAAGCATCAAAGCATCCGCAAACCATCACACTACCATGCTTGACCGTTGGTATGAGGTTCTTACTCTGGAATGCAGTGTTTGGTTTTCACCAGTCATTAATGGGACCCATGTCATCCAAAAAGTTGACTCAATTTTGCCAAAAAGCACCTGGATGATCATCAAGACTCTCGGAAGAATGTTCTATGGATTGATGATTCAAAAGTATAACTTTTTGGACACACAAATGTCGCTGAGTTACAGCAGTTCTGCATGGAAGAGTGGGCCAAAATTCCTCCACAGCGACATGAGAGACTTATCAACAACTACAGGAAGCGTTTGGTTGGAGTCATTGCAGCTAAAGGTGGCACAACCAGTTATTGAGTGTAAGGGGGCAATTACTTTTTCACACAGGGGCATTTGGTGTTGCATAACTTTGTTAATTAAATAAATGAAATAAGTATATAATTGTTGTGTTATTTGTTCACTCAGGTTCCCTTTATATGCAAAAGTAGAGAAAATTAGAAAGGGCGCAAATACCTTTTCACGGCACTGTATATGCACTGAACAAAAATATAAACGCAACATGTAAATTGTTGGTCCCAGAAATGTTCCATATGCACAAAAAGCTTATTTCTCTCAAATGTTTTGCACAAATTTGTTTCCATCCCTGTTAGTGAGCATTTCTCATTTGCCAAGATAATCCATCCACCTGACAGGTGTGGCATATCTGTAATGAATACTCGGACAGAGTGGTAAGATCCAATCGCAGAATAGCGATGCTTTATTAGAGTACAGACAAGGGAATAGCTTAATCGTGGTCGGGCGGGCTGTGGTCAAAACCGGGCCAGGCATAGACAGGCAGAGGTACCAAGGGAGCGGGCGTAGTCGTAGTCGAGGGCACAGGCACAGGGTCAGAGTACGGTAATCACTGGGATAGACAAGCAGAGGGTTAAGCAATTCGGGGAGTCAAACAACAAGGCACAGGTCGGATACACGGGTAATCAAAAACAACAAACTCTCTCTCTCGGAACAAAACTCTCTCTCTCTTAGCAAGTCACAATGGAACAATACCTCGCACCGCCTGAACTTCTGAGCACACCTTATATCCTACCCTAATTACGGACAGGTGTGCTCAGAACTCAGGTGAACCAGATCGAGTCTGATGACTCCCCCTCTCTGTAGATCGGGGAAGTGTCAGACTCTGTCTAGACCCAGCCAACCCCCGATCCCTTACAGTATCCCCCTCCCCAGGGCCGGCTCCTGACGGCCTTCTACCTCTACCGGGTGGTCTTCCTCTGGGTCGGGGTCCGGGATGATCTGGGTGTTCAGCGTGGAAAGTGGCCTTGAGAGCGGGGTCTAGTATGTCCTTAGCAGGGACCCAGGACCGTTCCTCCGGTCCATATCCCTCCCAGTCCACGAGATATTCGATGCCCCCTCGTCTCCGTCTTGACTCCAGTATCTCGTGGACTGTATAGGTGGTGTCCTGTTCATCCTCCAAAGGTGGTGTAGTAGGTTGTTGAGCGATTGGTGGGTACATCGGGCTATAATGTACAGGTTTCAACAGGGAGACTTGGAACGTAGGGTTTATCCTGTAGTGTCGAGGGAGTAACAGACGGTAGGTGACAGGGTTAATACGTCTCTGTACCTTGAAGGGACCAATGTACCTGGGTTGGAGCTTCTTGCAGCTCCGTCGGAACCGCAGGTCTCGGGTAGACAGCCACACTCGCTGCCCGGGTTGATAAGTGGGAGTAGGTCTCCGGCGTCGGTCAGCGTAGGTCTTTTGCTGTTGGGAGGCTTGACTGAGATGTTGATGGGCCGTCTCCCAGACCTGCGCACTCCGACGGAACCACTCGTCCACCCCCGGTACCATCCCTGATGCGGTATCCCACGGGAACAGGGGTGGTTGATACCCTAGAACACACTGGAAGGGCGTTAGGCGCAGGGAGGTGTGAATGAGTGAGTTCTGAGCATACTCTACCCAAGGAAGGAATCGGCTCCACTCTTGCGGCTGCCGCGAATATTGTTGCCGTAGATATTTCCCAATTTCCTGGTTGAGTCGTTCTGTCTGCCCATTGGCCTGGGGATGATATCCGGAGGTTAGGCTAACCGAGATGCCCAAGCGTTCGCAGAAGGCCTTCCATACCCGGGATACAAACTGGGGTCCCCGGTCGGAAACAATATCCTCCGGGACACCAAACTGCCGGAACACCTGGGTAAACATAGTCTCAGCCATCTGAGTGGCGTTAGGCAAACAGGTCATGGGTACCAACCGGCACATCTTGGAGAAACGATCGATGACCACGAGAATTACAGTATGGCCCTCTGATTCTGGTAGGTCGGTAACAAAGTCCATAGCAATGTGCGACCAGGGTCGTTGAGGAGTTGGCAATGGCATCAGCTTACCTTCCGGTAGTGCACGAGGTACCTTGGACTGAGCACATACTGGACAGGATAAGACATAGTCTCTGACATCATCTGTGAGGGAATCCCACCAGTATTTTCGGCTGATGAGTCGTGTAGTTCGAGTGATTCCGGGATGACCAGATCCCAGCGACGTGTGGCACCATTCCATCAGTTGAGGTCGAAGTGGAGCTGGTACAAACACCTTAGACACCGGGGTTTCTGGAGGGGCTGGTTCCGCTTGTAAGCTCTCCTGAATAGTGTCATCAATAGCCCACCTCACCGGACCAGCACGGCAACTCCTGGGGAGAATAGGTTCTGGCTCCACGGGTCTTTCCGCGCGCTCGAACCGTCGGGAAAGCGCGTCCGCCTTACAATTCTTGGACCCGGGAATATAAGAGACAGTGAATTGGAAACGGGTGAAGAATAAAGACCACCTTGCCTGTCGGGAGTTCAGTCGTTTAGCACTGTGAAGATACTCCAGATTGCGGTGGTCCGTGAGCACTTGGAACGGATGAGCTGCTCCCTCCAGCCAATGTCTCCACTCCTCCAGTGCTAACTTCACCGCCAGTAATTCACGATTTCCCACGTCGTAGTTCTGCTCGGCCGGATTCAGCTTCTTAGAAAAAAAAGCACAGGGTCGTGATTTGGGCGGCTCACCTTGGCGCTGGGATAGCACGGCTCCAACTCCAACCTCCGAGGCGTCCACCTCCACGATGAACGGCAAGGTAGGATCCGGCTGACATAAAATGGGAGCGGTGGTAAATCGTTGTTTCAATGTCTCAAAAGCCCGCACTGCCCCCTCCGTCCATTTCAGACCACGACCCTTGTAGCTGGTCATCGCCGACAGGGGAGCTGCGGTTGTGCTGAAATTACGCACGAACCGTCTATAGTAATTGGCAAACCCTAAGAATCTCTGGAGCTCTTTCACCATCTGGGGTTGAGGCCAGTCTCGTACAGCTTGCACCTTGGATTCATCCAGTTTTACCCCGTCGGGAGTGAGTATGGCCCCAAGGAAGGAAATCGTCGTGACATGGAATTCACTCTTTTCGGCCTTCACGAACAGAGAGTGTTGTCGGAGTCGGTCCAGAACCTGTCGTACATGGGACACATGTTCACTCAGAGAGTTAGAGTAGATTAGGATGTCATCAATGTACACTATGACAAAGCGATCAATCAAGTCCCTGAAAATGTCATTCATGAACGCCTGGAACACAGAGGGCGCGTTAGTAAGTCCATAGGGCATGACACAATATTCATAATGTCCTCGATGGGTGATGAAGGCGGTCTTCCATTCATCCCCTTCTCTAATGCGCACCAGATTGTACGCACTCCTGAGGTCCAGTTTACTGTAGATGGACGCCTGCCCCACCTGCTCGAGGGCTGCTGGAATCAAAGGAAGGGGGTAACGATTTTTAATGGTAATATCGTTCAAACCTCGATAGTCTATACAAGGACGCAGTCCGCCATCCTTTTTCTTAACAAAGAAAAAACTGGATGCGGCGGGAGACGTAGATGGGCGAATGGCCCCTTGCTGTAGTGCCTCATCAATATACTTGCTCATTGATTCTCGTTCCGGCTGTGACAAAGGGTAGATTCGTCCGCGAGGAGGTGTAGCCCCGGATAGCAGATCAATTGCACAATCCCAGGCCCGATGCGGTGGTAACACGGTAGCCCTCTCCTTGGAGAACACCTGCGCGTAATCCTGGTACTCTGTAGGAACAACAGTAGACACCGCACCCTTCGCATCCTCCACAGTAGACGTTTTGCAAGGTAAAATGAGGCACTCTGCCCTACATACCTCACTCCAAGCCGTGATATCGCCAGATTTCCAGGAGATGACCGGATCATGGGTAACGAGCCAGGGGTGGCCGAGGACTAGCGGCTCCCGTGGAGCGGAGATGACGAACAGAATGATGTTCTCATGGTGCAGGGAGCCCACTTGTAATTTGATTTCCTCGGTACGGTGCGTAATGAACCCAGTGCCCATGGGCTCACAGTCTAGCGCGTTGACTCGCAGGGGAGGTTGAATTGGGATAAGTTGAACTCCCAACTCCTCAGCAAGACCCATATCCAGAAAGCTGGCAGCCGCTCCGGAATCAATAAGTCCTTCCAACCTGCGCACTTTCTCTCCGACAGATAAGGTAACTGGCACATACATTTGTTTAGATGTAATGTTCAACACTGGAGTCTCACTCACCGGTTTGGCAGTTCCGAGGCGATATCCTGGGGTACGGTTGGGTCGTACCGGACATTGACGAACGAAATGACCCGACTGACCACAATACAGGCATAGTCCGTCTTGCCGACGTTGTTGTCTCACCGACCCTTGTAGAGGTGACCGTCCCAGTTGCATAGGTTCCTCCTCAGATTCTCTCCTCCGCTCTGTCGATTGCTGAGGACCAGTGATCGAGGGCTCCCGGACTGTGGATACCTTGTGTTGCACTATCAGATTATCAATAGAGATGGCTATTTTGATAAACTCATGTAGCGCAGTGATATCTCCTCGACAAGCCAACTCAGTCTGTACGTCTTTGCGCAGCCCTCTTCGGAAAACGGTGAGAAAACCCGTCTCGCTCCATCCGCTACCGGCTGCTATAGTACGGAACTCTAAAGCGTAGTCGGCTACGGTGCGACGGCCCTGCTGAAGTTCGCATAGTTGGTCTCCCACACTACGCCCAGATACTGGGTGGTCGAACACCTCCTGGAACAGTCTCTTGAACTGAACTTCCGCATTCAACTCGGGAACCTCAGCTGCCCAAAGCGCAGTAGCCCAATCCAGTGCTCTTCCCGTTAGTAGAGAAATCATGAAATCCACCCTGCTACGGTCATCGGGAAACATAGTACGATTATACGACATATACAGGGACGTCTGAAGTAGAAACCCCTGACATTTGCCAGGTTCCCCGTCGTACCTAGTCGGTAGAGAAATCGGAGGTGTAGGACGAGGACTGACCGTGCTCGGGGTGGTGCCTTCAGCTGCACCAGTGTTGAGTAGCTGTAGGAATTCATCCATCCGTTTCTCCCATCGCCTCTGTAATTCCGCTGGATCCATGGTAATGGCGAGGTATTCTGTAATGAATACTCGGACAGAGTGATAAGATCCAATCGCAGAATAGCGATGCTTTATTAGAGTACAGACAAGGGAATAGCTTAATCGTGGTCGGGCGGGCTGTGGTCAAAACCGGGCCAGGCATAGACAGGCAGAGGTACCAAGGGAGCGGGCGTAGTCGTAGTCGAGGGCACAGGCACAGGGTCAGAGTACGGTAATCACTGGGATAGACAAGCAGAGGGTTAAGCAATTCGGGGAGTCAAACAACAAGGCACAGGTCGGATACACGGGTAATCAAAAACAACAAACTCTCTCTCTCGGAACAAAACTCTCTCTCTCTTAGCAAGTCACAATGGAACAATACCTCGCACCGCCTGAACTTCTGAGCACACCTTATATCCTACCCTAATTACGGACAGGTGTGCTCAGAACTCAGGTGAACCAGATCGAGTCTGATGACTCCCCCTCTCTGTAGATCGGGGAAGTGTCAGACTCTGTCTAGACCCAGCCAACCCCCGATCCCTTACAATATCAAGAAGCTGATTAAACAGCATGATCATTACACAGGTGCAACTTGTGCTGGGGACAATAAAAGGCCACAGTAAAATGTGCAGTTTTGTCACACAACACAATGCCACAGATGTCTCAAGTTTTGAGGGAGCGCACAATTGGCATGCTGACCGCAGGAATGTTCACCAGAGCTTTTGCCAGAGAATTGTATGTTCATTTCTCTACCATAAGCCGACCTCCAACAAATTAGGCAGTACGTCCAACCGGCCTCAAAACCACAGACAACGTGTAACCACGCCAGCCCAGGACCTCCACATCCGGCTTCTTCACCTGTGGGATCGTCTGAGACCAGCCACCCCGACAGCTGATGAAACTGGGTTTGTACAACCGAAGAATTTCTGCACAAACTATCAGAAACCATCTCAGGGAAGCTCATCTACGCAGTGGTGGAACAAGTACTCAATTGTCATTACATTTACATTTTAGTCATTTAACAGACGCTCTTATCCAGAGTGACTTACAGTTAGTGAGTGCATGTTTTTTTAATATATATTTTAGAAAATGACTCAAGTAAAAGTCACCCAGTAAAATACTGCTTGAGTAAAAGTCAAAGTATTTGGTTTTAAATATACCTAAGTATCAAAAGTAAATGGCATTGCTAAAATGGAGTATCAAAAATGTAGTATCAACTAAACACACAACAAAACGAAACGAAATGTGAAGTCCAAGGTAGCACACACACACCATACCTTACCAGGAACAAGATCCCACAACTAGACAGTGCCAATAGGCTGCTTAAGTATGGTCCCCAATCAGAGACAACGAGCGACAGCTGCCTCTGATTGGGAACCACACCGGCCAACATAGAACTATACATACTAGAACACAAACATAGAAAACGCACAACAAAGAATATACACACCCTGACTCAACATTTAAGCGTCCCCTGAGTCAGGGCGTGACAGTACCCCCCCACCCCCCCCCCAAAGGTGCGGACTCCGACCGCACAACATAAACATAACAGGGTAGGGGCCGGGTGGGCATTCCGCCTCGGAGGCGGATCCGGCTCGGGGCGTGACGACCTCTCACTCTCCGCCTCCCTGTTGCGCCACTGGTCTGGTCTGGACCTCGTCGCGCTGCTTCCCCTCTCCTTCTTCCCACGATACGCCAGGCCCTGTCTGGACCCTGGTGTGGGAGACCCCGAACCTGGAGAGGGGCTGACGTCATGGTCTGGATTGGAGCCGCTGACAGGAGCTGGACTAGGCACCGGTGGAGCGGGCTGCTCTGGCTCCGGAGTGGAGTCGCTGACCAGAGCTGGATCAGGCACCGGTGGAGCGGACTGCTCTGGCTCCAGAGTGGAGCCGCTGACCGGAGCTGGACTGGACCCCGGTGGAGCGGACTGCTCTGGCTCCGGAGTGGCGCAGCTGACCGGAGCTGGATCAGGCACCGGTGGAGCGGACTGCTCTGGCTCCGGAGTGGAGCAGCTGACCGGAGCTGGATCAGGCACCGGTGGAGCGGACTGCTCTGGCTCCGGAGTGGAACAGCTGACCGGAACTGGATCAGGCACCGGTGGAGCGGACTGCTCTGACTCCGGAGTGGAGCAGCTGACCGGTGCCGGACCAGGCACCGGTGGAACGGGCACAGGCCGTGCCGGACTGGACAAACGCACCACTGGTCTGGTGCGAGGAGCAGGAACAGGCCGGGCCGGACTGGCGACGCGCACCACTGGCTTGGTGCGAGGAGCAGGAACAGGCCGGGCCGGACTGGCGACGCGCACCACTGGCTTGGTGCGAGGAGCAGGAACAGGCCTGGCCGGGCTGGGAACACGCACCACTGGCTTGGTGCGAGGAGCAGGAACAGGCCGGGCCGGGCTAGCGATGCGCACCACTGGCTTGGTGCGAGGAGCAGGAACAGGCCGGGCCGGGCTGGCGACGCGCACCACTGGCTTGGTGTGAGGAGCAGGAACAGGCAGGGCTGGCGACGCGCACCACTGTCTTGGTGCGAGGAGCAGGAACGGGTCGGCCCGTACTGGGAACACGCAGCACTGGCTTGGTGCGGGGAGCTGGAACGGGCCGGACCGGACTGGCGACACGCACCACTTACTTGGTGCGAGGAGCAGGACTGGGTTCCTTTATTAACCCCCGCTCCTTCTGCTGCCTAACCAGCTCCTCTCGCCGTGCCTCTACTCTTTCCTTCTCCCTTTTAGCCTCCTGTAACGCCTCCTCTGACCGAATAACTCCTGCTCCCTCTGAACCAATAGCCCCCGTAACATGGTGGCCTCCTCTCCTAACCTGCAGATCCGCCCTTTAACGGCCTCCTGCTGCCTCGTCGTCCACACCGTGTGCCCCCCCAAAAATGTTTTCTTGGGGTTGCCTCTCGGGTCTCCGTTTCACCTCTCCTGCCTGGGCTTCCTCCTTCGCCCAGGGTCCGCTATCGGCTAATCTCACCTCCTTCTCCCTCATCCCTTTCAGGGCCTCCATATGCTTGGCCAGATCCTCTCTTATCTCCTCCCAAGTCCATGATCTCTGCTCCATTACCTGTGTCCAGGGTGTCTGCTGCTCCTGGGCACGCTGCTTGGTCCATGTTTGGTGGGATCTTCTGTCACGTTCGTTGAAGGACGGGTCAGACCAAGGCGCAGCGTGATATACGTACATGTTTATTAAACCAACTAAACACACGACAAAACAATAAACGAAACGTGAAGTCCAAGGTGGCACACACAACATACCTTACCAGGAACAAGATCCCACAACTAGACAGTGCCAATAGGCTGCTTAAGTATGGTCCCCAATCAGAGACAACGAGCGACAGCTGCCTCTGATTGGGAACCACACCGGCCAACATAGAACTATACATACTAGAACACAAACATAGAAAACGCACAACAAAGAATATACACACCCTGACTCAACATTTAAGCGTCCCCTGAGTCAGGGCGTGACAGTATGGATGACCAGGGATGTTCTCTTGATAAGTGTGTGAGTTGGAATATTTTCCTGTCAAAATGTAATGAGTACTTTTGGGTTTCAGAGAAAATGTATGGAGTAGAAAGTACATTATTTTCTTTAGGAATGTAGTGAAGTAAAAGTTGCCAAAAATATAAATAGTAAAGTACAGATACTCCAAAAAACTACTTAAGTAGTACTTTAAAGTATTTTTACTTAAGTACTTTAAATCTACGTGCTCGTCGTCCTCACCAGGGTCTTGACCTGACGGCAGTTTGGCGTCGTAACCGACTTCAGTAGACAAATGCTCACCTTCGATGGCCACTGGCACACTAGAGAAGTGTGCTCTTCATGGATGAATCCCAGTTTCATCTGCACTGGGCAGATGTCAGACAGTGTGTATGGCGTTGTTTGGGCGAGCGGTTTGCTGATGTCAATGTTGTGAACAGAGTGCACCATGGTGGCGGTGGGGTTATGGTATGGGCAGGCATAAGCTATGGACAACGAACACAATTGACTGATTTCCTTATTTAAACAGTAACTCAGTAAAATCGTTGAAATTGTTGCATGTTACATTTATATTTTGGTTCAGTATTCGGAAAGTATTCAGACCTTTTTACTTTTTCCACATTTTATTACGTTACAGCCTTATTCTAAAATGTATTAAATAAAACAAATCCTCATCAATCTACACACAATAACCCATAATGACGAAGCAAAAACAGGTTTTTAGACATTTTTGCAAATGTATGAAAAATAAAAACAGAAATATCACATTTACATAAGTATTCAGACCATTTCTGTTCCACACAGTTTTTTTTAATTTTTTTTTTATTTTTTAGTTTTATCATTGCAATGTGATAGAAAACTAGGCAACAGTGTGCTTTAGGACCATGTGGATGCCTCCGAGCGGTCGGGCAGGCTGTTTGGAGTGTCCAACTGGATAAAAAAGTTATCCCCCCCCCCCCCCCCCCCCCCACTTCTAAAACCAATGTTTCACCAGTCAAAAGTTTGTACACACCTACTCATGCAAGTGTTTTTCTTTATTTTTACTATTTTTTACATTGTAGAATAATAGTGAAGACATTAAAACTATAAAATAACATATGGAATCAATGTAGTAACCAAAAAAGTGTTAAACAAATCGAAATATATTTATATTTGACATTCTTCAAATAGCCACCCTTTGCCTTGATGACAGCTTTGCACACTCTTGGCATTCTCTCAACCAGCATCATGAGGTAGTCGCATGGAATGCATTTCAATTAACAGGTGTACCTTTTAAAAGTTAATTTATGGAATTTCTTTCCTTCTCAATGCGTTTGAGCCAATCAGTTGTGTTGTGACAAGGTAGGGGTGGTATACAGAGGATAGCCCTATTTGGTAAAAGACCAAGTCCATATTATGGCAAGAACAGCTCAAATAAGCAAAGAGAAACAACAGTACATCATTACTTTAAGACATGAAGGTCAGTCAATACGGAAAATGTCAAGAATTTTGAAAGTTTCTTCAAGTGTAGTCGCAAAAAACATCAAGTGCTATGATGAAACTGGCTCTCATGAGGACCACCACAGGAAAGGAAGACCCAGAGTTACCTCTGCTGCAGAGGATAAGTTCACTAGAGTTAATGCCACCTCAGATTGCAGCCCAAAAAAAATGATTCACAGAGTTCAAGTAACAGACACATCTCAATATCAACTATTCAGAGGGGACTGCGTGAATCAGGCCTTCATGGTTGAATTGCTGCAAAGAAACCACTCCTAAAGGACACCAATAAGAAGAAGAGACTTGCTTGGGCTAAGAAACACGAGCAATGGACATTAGACTGGTGGAAATCTGTCCTTTGGTCTGATGAGTCCAAATTTGAGATTTTTGGTTCCAACCGCCGTGTCTTTGTGAGACGCATAGTAGGTGAATGGATGATCTCCGCATGTGTGGATCCCACTGTGAATCATGGAGGAGGAGGTATGATGGTGTGGGGGTTCTTTGCTGGTGACACTGTCTGGGATCTATTTCGAATTCAAGGCACACTTAACCAGCATGGCTACCACAGCATTCTGCAGGATACGCCATCCCATCTGGTTTGTGCTTAGTGGGACTATCATTTGTTTTTCAACAGGACAATGCGGGCTATTTGACCAAGGAGAGTGATGGAGTGCTGCATCAGATGACCTGGCCTCCACAATCACCCGACCTCAACCCAATTGAGATGGTTTGGGATGAGTTGGACCGCAGAGTGAAGGAAAAGCAGCCAACAAGTGCTCAACATATGTGGGAACTCCTTCAACACTGTTGGAAAAGCATTCCTCATTAAGCTGGTTGAGAGAATGCCAAGAGTGTGCAAAGCGTTCATCAAGGCAAAGGGTTGCTACTTTGAAGAATCTCAAATATAAATAAATTGATATTTGTTTAACACTTTTTTGGTTACTACATGATTCCATATGTGTTTTTTCATAGTTTTGATGTCTTCACTATTATTCTACAATTTAGAAAATAGTATTTAAAAAATAAAGAAAAACCCTTGAATGAGTAGGTGTGTTCTAACTTTTGACTGGTACTGTATATGTACGTTTATTTTATTTTTTTATGTTCACAATTAAATAGGCAAATTTTACATACGAAGTGTTAGGCACTGAACTCACTTACAAAACTCTGTTTTGGACGAGACTGACTTAATGACCAAAATTATCCTATTTACATTTTACATTTGAGTCATTTAGCAGACGCTCTTATCCAGAGCGATTTACAGTTAGTGAGTGCATACATTTTTCATACTTCGTAGTACATTTTGTCACTAGAATTAATGTTTCTGACTCAAATCGATGCCATACAGGCCGTTTAAAAACGGAGAAGTTGGTTCTAAGGGGCAGTTGGATTTAAGGGGAAAATAATCCAAAAGTAACTGAAAGTAATCAGATTCCATTACTGAGTGTGGGATAATGCAAAAGATATGCTACTGATTACAATTGTGGACAGGTAACTAGTAACTGTAAAGGATTACCTTTAGAAAGTAATTTAGCCTGCCCTGGTAAGGGTTAAGGTTAGGTTTAGGGTAAGGGTTAAGGTTAGGTTTTAGGGTAGGGTTTTGCCAAGGATTCAGTATAACACTGACCATTTATGAAGTGCAAACATACAATCAATTATTTGATATAAATAATACAGTTATATGAATCAATTTACATACAAATCGCATTATGTACAAGACAAGGACATTTTTCAAAATTCCTTAATACGAAAGAAATAAAAAAAAGTTATAAATTAAGTGAAGGAAATGATGGGAGGAGTTTAGCGGGATCGTGGATTCTTCACAGCTGCGTTGTTGTAGGCACATTATTGCAAGCATGGCCGGGGACACTGAAACACATCTGAGCGACTCTGCCGAAAATGACAACATTATCCGACAACCATTCCTTATCGGTGTGTCCGGAGGCACTGCCAGTGGCAAGGTTGGGACCTCAGTACATTTGGCACCTTACATAGATTGTCTATTGTTGTATGTTTTTAGTTGTTGTTGCAACTGATGGAATGTGTTCGAGTCGCTCGTCAACTCGCCGACCGCGTGGCTCATATCAAACTGTTTGAATGACATCAGCCTCTTGCCATCCTTTTAGTCATCATCAGCGTTTATTGATGAGTTAGCTAATTGATTGTAACTTTTACATGTGGTCTCCTTCATCCCTTGCCCCCAGGATGCCTAATTCCACCACACACAATGGAAACAGTTTGCAAAATTGGCAAATAGCTAATTAGTATATTTGGCTATGAAATCAACCCAAAGTTTCTAGTAAGTAAATGAGCTAAACTATAATAGTTTTCATCCCCGGCACTAAATGCCAACTAGCTAGGTTTGTAACTAGACTGGCTAGACATCTAGCTACATTTTTGCGCACACCGCTAGAGATTGAGAAAGCCTACCCGATTCTGCTATGAGACTAAGGTTAGCTTGCTATCTAGCTACAGCCAGCTAAAACATTCTTTTGTTTAAATTTCTTTGATTAGCTAGCTAGCACCGCTTGTTAGCCGAATAAGACCACTGTTCGTACCCCCTTTTGAATGTCAAAGTGACGAACTATTCGACACAATGTGGCTATTACCCACGATTGGACTTATTTATTGACGGGGGAACACGCCTTTTGGCTATTTTTATTTAATCGATTGCTGACGCGTAGCTACCTAGCTAACATTAGCTACATAACAATAACAGAGGTGGGCGCTAGCGGTCAACGGGCGTCAGTTCCGACTCATACAAAATAATATATATATTCATTCTCTTAACTTTCTCAGCGTTGGGATTACAATTCAAATTAGCCCTTTCTGTTTGGTTTTTACATATTTTGATTCCCAGGTATGTAATAACATATTTTATGGGAATATCGGCAATGTCAACCAAATAATTGTTTATCCTTTAAAGCAAATAAATCACATCCGACTTAGAGTTCCTTCCTTGAGCCGACATGACATAGACATACATGGATTTTCAGATGTGGGGGGGGGGGTTAAATTAGTCTGGGTACTAATCTTTTTAGCTAACATTCATTCCACTCCTGTCTTTGGCAAATGAAAGGAGTGGCAAGGAGTCGAATGTTTGCTAAAAATACTGGTACCCAGGCTATAAAGAAATGTATTTGTGAGAGAGATTATTACAGTTAATAAAGTAGGACAGGACGATGTCAAGATTGTTATGTAGTTACCACGCTATGTAGTTAATAGCTTTGTGTGATTGATCATGACAACGTGGGAACACCGAGCCTAGTATGGTCTGTAGCTTTCTGCAGTAGTTTTGTTCCTACTTGTTGGTTTGAGACCAGAATTAAATACCAGTCTTGATACCAACAGTAGTTTGGAAAGCAAATGAATAGTAGTTGCATTGGTAATAAACCATTCTGAAACCACCTTGTGAACTAAACTAAAGTTCAAGTTCTTGAACTAACTCGATTGAAGCTCCCATCCCATGCCCTTTTCTTTCCCTGGCCCCTTCGTTGCCCTCCGGTCCTACTGTTCAGTTGACCCAGATATGAAGTTAGCTTTTGGCATAGGGCCACTGTTTGGCTCCTTGAAAATCCCGTACATGGCGTTGGGTGGGTGGTTTGGGATTGCTGGCCCCAGAGTTATGAGGAAGTAGTGAGCTAACAGTAATAACCCCCCTCCCCCAGTATCCCAAGGTGTTAGATCACTGAATTTCTGGTAAACTGGTGTAACAAACATGACATAACATTGCCCTACTGTAAGTGCAATGAAACCAATATGGCTCGGGTTGAATGACATCCAGGCTTTTGCATGCTTGTATTTGTTAACTGAGATTACTTACTGCCTGTAATATTTACTGTACACACTCCCTGCTGTAGTGGGATGTCTTGCCAAGTCATAGACAAATGAGGCAATTTTATTTCAAATGTTAGTCTGTATGTAGAAGCTACATCATGTTTGATAGGCTCTTAGATGAGCAGCTTTAGGTTAGTCTGTGTGCTGCAGTGCTGAACAACACGGTCTCCCGAGTGGGTGTCTGATTTCATTGTGACACCTTTTCACGGACACAAAAGCACCATAGTCTGTGGCAGGGCAGGAGAATGCCCCGTCAGCACTGGTAGGCAGGAGATCCTGGCATTTGAGGGTGTCGGTGAGGACAGATGGCCTGGGCACTGGGAAGGCCACTTGGGTCCGGGGTGGTGCTTCCATAGTGCTCCATGTTCTACTGGTGTACTAGGGACAGTATATTCTACTGGTGTACTAGGGACAGTATATTCTACTGGTGTACTAGGGACAGTATATTCTACTGGTGTACTAGGGACAGTATATTCTATACAGTATGTTCTACTTGTGTACTGTACAATATGGTGTGCTAGTTACATTCTGTTCTACTGTGTACTAGTTACAGTATGTTAATAATAAATAATAATATGCCATTTAGCAGACGCTTTTATCCAAAGCGACTTACAGTCATGCGTGCATACATTTTTGTGTATGGGTGGTCCCGGGAATCGAACCCACTACCTTGGCGTTACAAGCGCCATGCTCTACCAGCTGAGCTACAGAGGACCACATGTTGTACTGGTGTACTGTGTCAGCCAGTGATTGTCAAGCAAATAACTGCCTGTCTCACGGTAATTGACCGTTAATTAACAAACACATTTAGCATCTCCTGGCTTCCACGCATAGCCTACAAGCCACTGATACAGACCTTTGGAACATCTACATTTAAAAAAGTCTAATAAATCCATTATTTATTTTAGACCGGTCTAAAGAAACAAGAAATGAAGAAAATGTAGTCTAGTTCAGAAGAACAGAATAGCATACTCTGAGTTGTCCTTATGTCAGGCTGTGGGCTGCACTAGTTCATTTAGCAGACAAGATTTGCTTAGAATTCCGTGGCATTATTTTTTTAGTATGAAGAACACAGTTGAACATAGCTGAATAAAATAGAAAGGTTATTTTCTCCAAACCATTTGAGGGAGTGCGCACATGCGGCTATTCTGTGTTGAGCTGTTTAATTTAGTTATTTATGAAACTTCAGTTGTGATATAAACGTTGGGCTATATGTTTGGCTGCATGATGCAACTCTAATGATGATTTGAAAAAGGTCACATGAAAGGCATGAGCTTTGTTTTTTGCGCAGGCTGCACACACTTCATCAGTCTCTCATTCACAATTTGACAAGGACTTGAAAATGCCTTGAATTTCCCGTAATGACCCCTAAAAAAATGCTTGCCTTTTGTGGCCGTTGTGCCCTTGGGCTGACTATAATAATTATAATTCCCGGCTGCGTGCTCCGAAGCACCTCTCACAGATATCTCAATTGTTATTAGCCAATGCCCGTCACGTGATCGGGTCCTTCTCACAGGCTACAAGTGAAGAGACACATCGGATGTTGGAAGAACTGTCCACATTTACTTTTCGTCAGCCAACGAAATGAGTAGGCCTAACGAACAACAAAAGCACTAGCCTATGTCGATCTACTATCCCCCATAGCACAAAAGTTGACCTATTCTATTGGTCAACTTTTCCTTTTGTGCGAGAAACAAATATACAAACATTGTCTGGGACAGTTGTGGGGTGCGATAGATCCCAAATTAATACAACCACTAGCATCAAAAAACATTTTTTAAGCAATGTGGCTGATGCAACGGATCAGAACATTTAGATCAAAATGTTAAACTATTAGGCTATTTCTTCACATAAGCTCAGCAATGCACACATGGCAGTAGGCTATAAGCGCGATTGTTCCAAAATGCAATCAGTTAGCGGGAAAATCAAATCAAGTGTCACATGCACCAAATACAACCGGTGTAGACCTTACCTTGAAATGCTTACTTACAAGACTTTAACCAACAATGCAGATTTACAAAAAAAACAAAAAAACAATGAGGCTATATACAGGGGGTACCGGTACAGTCAATGTGTGTGGGTACAGGTTAGTTGCCGTAATTGAGGTAATATGTAAATGTAGGTAGGGGTAAAGTGACTATGCATACATAATAAACAGCAAGTAGCAGTAGGAGGGGGGTCAATGCAAAAAGTCTCTGGGAAGCCATTTGATTAATTATTCAGCAGTCTTATGGCTTGGGGGTAGAAGCTGTTAAGGAGCCTTTTGGACCTAGACTTGGCGCTCCGGTACCACTTGCCGTGCGGGAGCAGAGGGTACAGTCTATGACTTGGGTGGCTAGAGTCTTTGGAAATGTTTTGGGGCCTTCTTCTGACACCACCTAGCATAGAGGTCCTGGATGGCAGGAAGCTTGGCTCCAGTGATGTACTGGAACGTACGCGCTACCCTCCATAGCACCTTATGGCCGGATGCCGAGCAGTTGCCATACCAGGCAGTGATGCAACCGGTCAGGATGTTCTCGATGGTGCAGCTGTAGAACTTTTTGAGGATCTGGGGACCCATGCCAAATCTTTTCAGTCTCCTGAGTGGGGAAGGGTGTTGTCGTCCCCTCTTCACAACTGTCTTTGTGTGTTTGGACCATGATAGTGTGTTGGTGATGTGGACACCAAGGAACTTGAAGCTCTCAACCTGCTCCACTACAGCCCCGTCGATGAGAATGGGGGCATGCTCAGTCCTCCTTTTCCTGTAATCCACAATCATCTCCTTTGTCTTGATCACGTTGAGGGAGAGGTTGTTATTCTGGCACCACACAGCCAGGTCTCTGATCTCCTCCCTATAGGCTGTCTCATCGTTGTCGGTGATCAGGCCTACCACTGTTGTCGTCTGCAAACTTAATGATGGTGTTGGAGTCATGCTTGGCCATGCAGTCATGGGTGAACAGGGCGTACAGGAGGGGACTGAGCACGCACCCCTGAGGGGCCCCCGTGTTGAGGATCAGCGTGGCAGATTTGTTACCTACCCTTACCACCTGGGGGCGGCCCGTCAGGAAGTCCAGGATCCAGTTGCAGATGGAGGTGTTTAGTCCCAGGGTCCTTAGCTTAGTGATGAGCTTTGAGGGCACTATGGTGTTGAACGCTGAGCTGTAGTCAATGAATAGCATTCTCACGTAGGTCTTCCTTTTGTCCAGGTGGGAAAGGGCAGTGTGGAGTGCAATAGAGACTGTCATCTGTGGATCTTTTGGGGCGGTATGCAAATTGGAGTGGGTCTAGGGTTTCTGGGATAATGGTGTTGTGAGCCATGATCAGCCTTTCAAAGCACTTCATGGCTACAGACGTGAGTGCTACGGGTCGGTAGTCATTTAGGCAGGTTACCTTAGTGTTCTTTGGCACAGGGACTATGGTGGTCTGCTTGAAACATGTTGGTATTACAGACTTGGTCAGGGACAGGTTGAAAATGTCAGTGAAGACACTTGGGAGTTGGTCAGCACATGCTCGGAGTACACGTCCTGGTAGTCTGGCCCTGCGGCCTTGTGAATGTTGACCTGTTTAAAGGTCTTACTCACATGGGCTACGGAGAGCGTGATCACACAGTCGTCCAGAACAGCTGGTGCTCTCATGCATGCTTCAGTGTTGCTTACCTCGAAGCGAGCATATAAGTAGTTTAGCTTGTCTGGTAGGCTCGTGTCACTGGGCAGCTCGCGGCTGTGCTTCCCTTTGTAGTCTGTAATAGTTTGCAAGCCCTGCCACATCCAACGAGCACCGGAGCCGGTGTAGTACGATTCAATCTTAGTCCTGTATTGACGCTTTGCTTGTTTGATGGTTCGTCGGAAGGTATAGCGGGATTTCTTATAAGCGTCCGGGTTAGAGTCCCACTCCTTGAAAGCGGTAGCTCTACCCTTTAGCTCAGTGCGGATGTTACCTGTAATCCATGGCTTCTGGTTGGGGTATGTATGTAAAGTCACTGCGGGGACGACGTCATCGATGCACTTATTGATGAAGCCAGTGACTGAGGTGGTATACTCCTCAATGCCATCGGAAGAATCCCAGAACATATTCCAGTCTGTGCTAGCAAAACAGTCCTGTAGTTTAGCATCTGAGTCATCTGACCACTTCTGTATTGACCGAGTCACTGGTGCTTCCTGCTTTAGTTTTTGCTTGTAAGCAGGAATCAGGAGGATAGAATTATGGTCAGATTTGCCAAATGGAGGGCGAGGGAGAGCTTTGTACGCGTCTCTGTGTGGAGTAAAGGTGGTCTAGAGTTTTTAACATGCTGGTAGAAATGAGGTAAAACTGATTTAAGTTGCCCTCCTTGCATTAAAGTCCCCGGCCGCTAGAAGCGCCGCCTCTGGATGAATATTTTCTTGTTTGCTTATGGCCTTATACAGCTCGTTGAGTGCGGTCTTAGTGCCAGCATCGGTTTGTGGTGGTAAATGGAAATCTGCGAAAAATATAGATGAAAACTCTCTTGGTTAACAGTGTGGTCTACAGCTTATCATGAGATACTCTACCTCAGGTGAGCAAAACCTAGAGTCTTCCTTAATATTAGATTTTGTGCACCAGCTGTTGTTTACAAATATACACAGACCACCACCCCTTGTCTTACCGGAGGCAGCTGTTCCATCTTGCCGATGCACCGAAAACCCCGCCAGCTGTATGTTATCCATGTCGTCGTTCAGCCACGACTCGGTGACACATAAGATATTACAGTTCTAAATGTCCCGTTGGTAGGATATTCTTGATCGGAGCTCATCCATTTTATTATCCAATGATTGTACGTTGGCTAATAGGACTGATGGTAGAGGCAGATTACCCACTCGCCATCGGATCCTTACAAGGCACCCTAACCTACGTCCCCAATATCAGTCTCTTCTTCATGCGAATGACAGGGATTTGTGTCTTGTCGGGTGTCTGAAGTAAATAATTCGCGTCCGACTGGTTAAAGAAAAAATCTTTGTCCAGTACGAGGTGAGTAATCACTGTCCTGATATCCAGAAGCTCTTTTCGGTCAGAAACATTATGTACAAATAAGTTCCAGATAACGCGACAAAACACACAATAGCCATTATTATAGTATCACAAGTGATAGGCTAATATTGCCACCCATCAGACTGTTATTAATTCAATCTTGTCTTTACATATACTAAATCATGTGTGAAATTTGTTTTCATTTAGAATGGACAGTTATCATGCACCTGCCTCGAAGCAGGGGAAAAAATACATCTATGCACTTAAATAGCGAATGGGGGACACTTTTCCCGTGGTTAATTTTCATGCCAGCCAGGTAGGCTGTACTCCTGTTGTAAAGAGAAGCAATGTGCTTAATATTAGGAAGGTTGAGACATAAATAAAGGAGCCTAGCCTATAGAAAGCTGATGGGATCCTCTATTAGAGGCCATCTCAACTGTTCTCACAATTGCATAGCCTATAGAAATGTTGCGCAACATGAGGTCATGGGCTCTCATGAAGTGTTTGATTTCTATTTTTGATGACATTTGCATTGATGTCAGAGTGATTAGAGGGACAATAGAGTGCTGAGTACCAGGCATGTTTGGTAGGCTACTAATGGCCACCAGAGCTTGGTAGGCTACTAATGGCCACCAGAGCTTGGTAGGCTACTAATGGCCACCAGAGCTTGGTAGGCTACTAATGGCCACCAGAGCTTGGTAGGCTACTAATGGCCACCAGAGCTTGGTAGGCTACTAATGGCCACCAGAGCTTGGTAGGCTACTAATGGCCACCAGAGCTTGGTAGGCTACTAATGGCCACCAGAGCTTGGTGGGCTACTAATGGCCACCAGAGCTTGGTGGGCTACTAATGGCCACCAGAGCTTGGTGGGCTACTAATGGCCACCAGAGCTTGGTGGGCTACTAATGGCCACCAGAGCTTGGTGGGCTACTAATGGCCACCAGAGCTTGGTGGGCTACTAATGGCCACCAGAGCTTGGTGGGCTACTAATGGCCACCAGAGCTTGGTGGGCTACTAATGGCCACCAGAGCTTGGTGGGCTACTAATGGCCACCAGAGCTTGGTGGGCTACTAATGGCCACCAGAGCTTGGTGGGCTACTAATGGCCACCAGAGCTTGGTGGGCTACTAATGGCCACCAGAGCTTGGTGGGCTACTAATGGCCACCAGAGCTTGGTGGGCTACTAATGGCCACCAGAGCTTGGTGGGCTACTAATGGCCACCAGAGCTTGGTGGGCTACTAATGGCCACCAGAGCTTGGTGGGCTACTAATGGCCACCAGAGCTTGGTGGGCTACTAATGGCCACCAGAGCTTGGTGGGCTACTAATGGCCACCAGAGCTTGGTGGGCTACTAATGGCCACCAGAGCTTGGTGGGCTACTAATGGCCACCAGAGCTTGGTGGGCTACTAATGGCCACCAGAGCTTGGTGGGCTACTAATGGCCACCAGAGCTTGGTGGGCTACTAATGGCCACCAGAGCTTGGTGGGCTACTAATGGCCACCAGAGCTTGGTGGGCTACTAATGGCCACCAGAGCTTGGTAGGCTACTAATGACCAGCAGAGCTTGAAGAAGACTAAACAATCACCTGGAATTTGACTGCGGTCATGACTCGTGTGGCGGTAATAGTCACCTTAACCAGCCCTAGGACTGTGTACTAGTTACTGTAACTAGTTACTGTATGTTTATAGTATGCAAGATATGAATTGCCACTGTTCTTCAAATTATGTATTTTGTTAACTGAAAAATGAAGTAAATAGCCCACATGTTGAAAAATGTATTTAAAGGTATTGTTTTTCCAGGTTTCCATTTTTTTCAGGTTTTCGCTCTCAAAATCACTTTTTTTTTTTTAAATAGAAAAACAAAATTGGATGGAAGTCCACAACAATCTTAAAACCCTTTCCTCCAGTCAAATGACCAAATCGCCCTCTAGTGGCCTCATGGGTGGAATGTTATGAATATTTTTAATTATTAATAAACATTTATTTATTTTATCTGTTTCTGTCAAACGATTTTGTTATATTTCAGTCTTCTGTGATGTGTGTGTATAAAAGTGTAATATTGGGATGCAAACTCAATGTAATACATTTCAACTCTGACATGGTACAGGTGTCTTCTTTGTTTAAGCGCATAACCGTGTGTGTGGCATATACTCTTGTTTCAAAGTAGATTTGTTTGACTACCAAGAAACACTGTGACCCTGATTTAAGGTAGCTTAGTGGGTAAGAGCGTTGTGCCAGTAACCGAAAGGTCGCTGGTTCTAATCCCCGAGCCGACTAGGTGAAAAATCTGTCGATGTGCCCTTAAGCAAGGCACTTAACCCTAATTGCTCATGTAAGTCGCTCTGGATAAGAGCGTCTGCTAAATGACTTAAATGTAAATTTAAGCCCACTGCAGTAAAAGGTTAAACCACAGCAGGAGACCACTTTTGAAGTCTTGGAAAAATCGGAGATTTATTTTTGGGTGTATTTACCCTTTAATTTATGTGCATACCTAGCAAGAGGCTGTTTAGCTGTGTTTTTTTAGCGCATATGTGATGGTAGAGTTTGCAAAACAAATAGCCACTGGATTGAAGAAAATAATCATATTCTGCCAGGTAAGCATAGGTACCTTGTAGTTTAGTCTACCAGAAGACTGTTCATTAGCATAATCACTAATGGCTACACAGTGGTAGACGCGCGCACCGCGCACACACACACCGACAGAGGCATTCTCGTTGCTTCAGAAAGTTGCAGGAAATAAGAATCACTGATGCATTCTGTTCATGTCTTATGATGAACTTGGTTTTAATGCCTGGATTCCGCGAGGGCCCAAATGATCAGAGGCTCTCCACTACTACCTATTGTTCCTGCAGTGATGATTCACCATCTTCATCGAATGTTTCCATAATTTATCTGAAGGTAATTGTCAAAAAGCCTAGGCCTACCAGTAGCATATGCAAATTAGCGAGCTAAATGAGCGGCTCTCTCTCACCGATGCGATCCGGTAGTCTACAGACGAGTCACTCACTTTAGCGTCACTGTTTGGCAAGCCCCGACGTCTAGGAAATCCTTTGGTTTACTTGTCCCGACGTGATACCATGGACATGTAACTACGTTGCATGGTATATGAATGGCAAAGTGCCTTCGGAAAGTATTCAGACCCCTTGACTTTTTCCACATTGTTAGGTTACAGCCTTATTCTAAAATTGATTAAATTGTTTTTTTCCCTCATCAATCTACACACAATACCCCATAATGTTTTTAGTAATTGCTAATTTAAAAAAACTGATATCATATTTACATAAGTATGTTGGGTTGGATGGGGAGCGTTGCTGCACAGCTATTTTCAGGTCTCTCCAGAGATGTTAGATCGGGTTCAAGTCTGGGCTCTGGCTGGGCCACTCAACGACATTCAGAGACTTATCCCGAAGCCACTCTTGCATTGTCTTTGCTGTGTGCTTAGGGTCTTTGTCCTGCTGGTGGTGAACCTTTGCCCCAGTCTGAGGTCCTGAGTGCTCTGGAGCAGGTTTTCATCAAGGATCTCTCTGTACCTTGCTCCGTTAATCTTTGCATCGATCCTGACTAGTCTCACAGTCCCTGCCGCTGAAAAACATTCCCACAGCATGATGCTGCCACTACCATGCTTCACAATAGGGATGGTGCCAGATTTCCTCCAGACGTGATGCTTGGCATTCAGGCCAAAGAGTTCAATCTTGTTTTTTTCAGACCAGAGAATGTTGTTTCTCATGGTCTGAAAGTCTTTAGGTGCCTTTTGGCAAACTCCAAGCGTCTGTCATGTGCCTTTTACTGAGGAGTGGCTTCCGTCTGGCCACTACCATAAAGGCCTGATTGGTGGAGTGCTGCAGAGATGGTTGTCCTTCTGGAAGGTTCTCCCATCTCCATCGGGTTCTTGGTCACCTCCCTGACCAAGGCCCTTCTCCCCCGATTGCTCAGTTTGGCCGGGCGGCCAGCTCTAGGAAGAGTCTTGGTGGTTCCAAACATCTTCCATTTAAGAATGATTGAGGCCACTGTGTTCTTGGGGACCTTCAATGCTGCAGAAATGTTTTGGTACCCTTCCCCAGATCTGTGCCTCGACACAATCCTGTCTCGGAGCTCTACGGACAATTACTTCGTCCTCATGGCTTGGTTTTTGCTCTGACATGCACTGTCAACTGTGGGACCTTATATAGACAGGTGTGTGCCTTTCCAAATCATGTCCAATCAGTTGAATTTACCACAGGTGGACTCCAATCAAGTTGTAGAAACATCTCAAGGATGATCAATGGAAACAGGATGCACCGGAGCTCAATTTCAAGTCTCATAGCAATGGGTCTGAATACTTAAGTAAATAAGGTATTTCTCTTTTTTTATTTTTAATACATTTGCAAAAAATTCTAAACCTGTTTTCGCTTCGTCATTACATTTACATTTTACATTTTAGTCATTTAGCAGACGCTCTTATCCAGAGCGACTTACAGTTAGCACATACATTATTTTATCAAACCCACAACCCTGGCGTTGCAAACGCCATGCTCTACCAACTGAGCTACATTCCCTGCCGGCCATTCCCTCCCCTACCCTGGACGACGCTGGGCCAATTGTGCGCCGCCCCATGGGTCTCCCGGTCGCGGCCGGCTACGACAGAGCCTGGATGTGTGTGTAGATTGCTGAGGATTTTCTTTTATTTAATCAATTTTAGAATAAGGCTATAACTTAACAAGTCTGAACTTTCCGAAGGTACTGTAGGAGATTTACTTTATGCAGTCAGTTCCACACCTTTTATAAACTAGTCAACACTTGCTGTTCAGTTGTCAATCAACACACAGTAAACAGCCTTCTATGTGCTACAACTCCGCGTGGCTGGCTATGTGGAACACGAGAAAGAAAATAAATGAATGTGTCACAAGGCAATTAAGCTAACTCGTGGATTTAGACTCAACGTTACCACTTACGTTAAATGGGACGTGCAAATTCACGAACATCATGCTCTCTCCGAACTCCCGTGTAAAGAAATGTGACTGCAACCAGAGATCTGTAATATAATGACGTGATGTTCATGTCTTCGCCCTAACGATGGGAGTCGTTGTTCCAAAGGCGGGAAGGCAGGCGATAAGCTTAAGTCTACAATAAACCCATAGAAACGCATTGGGCTTATTTAGGACCGATTTTTGGCGAGTGAAACCTCTCGCTTCGCCTCTTCCTCTCTCCCGCGTTTCCCTTTTCACCATCGCTTTGTGACTGACAGGCGCCTATCCTATCAATAGATCTCTAAAATGTTCATTCTAGCGGGAGAGGGCTCGACGTACTAGCGAATTGAAACTTTTAAAAGAAAAGTAGGCTAGTTAATATGAAGTGGAAAATGTAGCCGGCTGAAAATATGCCTGTAACCGGGCTAATGGAAAACACTACTGTATACTAGTTACACTACCTTTTAACTCTCACTTTCTTCTAACATGCAAGGGGATCTTGACCCACATACAGTACAACATACGTGTGGCGCTTCCTGTTCCTGTCACCAAAGGAAATGCTTAGCTAGTCAATCCTTTGTGTATAAATACTACACGTGACTATGGTATGGGCTTTGTGTAGCTACACATCTCTGCACAACAATGTTTTAAGCCTATCAAATATCAATGTTCTACAACATGCGTAGTCTATCCTACAACAGTGTAAAATGCGTCCGTGTTCTTCTGTGTCTGCAGTCGTCGGTGTGTGAGAAGATCATGGAGCTTCTGGGGCAGAACGAAATCGACCACCACCAGCGACAGGTAGACAACCTCACTCTCCATTCTCTCCCCCCCGGTCCTGGTTTTTCTGTACCGTAGCTCACAGCCCCAGCACTCAGGGGTCAGGGGTTAGCTTCCACTTCCGGTCCTGGTTTTTCTGTACCGTAGCTCACAGCCCCAGCACTCAGGGGTCAGGGGTTAGCTTCCACTTCCGGTCCTGGTTTTTCTGTACCGTAGCTCACAGCCCCAGCACTCAGGGGTCAGGGGTTAGCTTCCACTTCCGGTCCTGGTTTTTCTGTACCGTAGCTCACAGCCCCAGCACTCAGGGGTCAGGGGTTAGCTTCCACTGTCTAGCCCTGACCTATCGGTGTCATTATTTTTCCAGGAAACCAACCTCTCTCCAATCTATCCCTGTTCAGGTTTTTCTATATACCGGTATTATACAACCTGAGATGGTTAGCTGCCACAGTGTAGTGCTGACTTATCTGTCGTTGTTTTCCAGGTAGCCATCCTCAGCCAGGACAGTTTCTACAGAGAGCTGACTCCAGAACAGAAGGCAAAAGCACTCAAGGGCCAGTTCAACTTCGATCACCCAGGTATGGGGTCAGGGCCGCTTGTGACTGCTAGCTACACATAGGACTGCTAACTATGGGGCTGCTAGCTACACAGGACTGGTAACTATGGGGCTGCTAGCTACACATAGGACTGGTAACTATGGGGCTGCTAGCTACACATAGGACAGGTAACTATGGGGCTGCTAGCTACACACAGGACTGGTAACTATGGGGCTGCTAGCTACACACAGGACTGGTAACTATGGGGCTGCTAGCTACACACAGGACTGGTAACTATGGGGCTGCTAGCTACACACAGGACTGGTAACTATGGGGCTGCTAGCTACACACAGGACTGGTAACTATGGGGCTGCTAGCTACACACAGGACTGGTAACTATGGGGCTGCTAGCTACACACAGGACTGGTAACTATGGGGCTGCTAGCTACACACAGGACTGGTAACTATGGGGCTGCTAGCTACACACAGGACTGGTAACTATGGGGCTGCTAGCTACACATAGGATTGCACCGAGCTGTCTGTTTGAACTACTGGCGCACAGCTCGGACACCCATGCATACCCCACAAGACATGCCACCAGAGGTCTCTTCACAGTCTCCAAGTCCAGAACAGACTATGGGAGGCGCACAGTACTACATAGAGCCATGACTACATGGAACTCTATTCCACATCAAGTAACTGATGCAAGTAGTAAAATTAGTTTTAAAAAACAAACACCTTATGGAACAGCGGGGACCGTGAAGCAACACAAACATAGGCACAGACACATACATACGCACTATACACACATGTACACATGGATTTTGTACTGTAGATATGTGGTGGAGTAAGGGCCTGAGGGCACACCATGTGAATGTAATGTTTTTTAAATTGTATTTACTGCCTTAATTTTGCTGGATCCCAGGAAGAGTAGTTGCTGCCTTGGCAGCAGCTAATGGGGATCCATAATAAATACACATACAAATTCCCAATTACATATATCACCAGTAGTACATTTACTGTTAATAACATCATTTCTAATCTACAATGTTTGTTTGGCTACGGTAATTTCTGCTAATGCATTCAATATAATATTATTATTATTATTAGTTGTTTGCAGAGCGCACAACCAATGCTAGACTTGTGAGAAACAAGTTTTAAGTTTATTTCATTCAATTTACGAATTTTGTCAATTTATTCGTTGGCTTTTGTTTGGAGCGCTCCTGTCAATGTTGAGTAAGGACTTGTACCTGATTACACATAGAAGTATGGCCTAGCCTACCTGGCCTGCACGCGATTGTATAAATGTGCCCATTTGGGGATCTGATTAGTATTTCTTATTGTCTTAACTCACCACCACTAATGAACTGTGGAGCTTCTCAAAGTAATTTTGAGAAGCTCCACAGTTAAATTCAATGAGTGACAATAGTTCCTCAATGTATTTTTTAAAAATATTTCCAGCTCTCTCCCTTTCGATAACCACTTGGCGTGAAAGGGAAAAATGTCATGCTCTGATCCAGTGAAAATGTCATAAAATAGGCCTACCTGATTACTTCTTATCTCTTGCACGAATAGTCTACAGCTGTGTCAGTCCGGAGCTCACATGCTCGGGAAACTCTGAGGGTACAGAATATTTTATACAATGTTGCTAGTTTGCTAGCACGAGCTTAGGGGCCGGACCCAGTTGATAGTTGATCCAATGATTCACCCTTTTTGATTCCATTTCAAACAACACTACATTTTTTTTTAAATCACATGACCCACAGCCACATTCCATAAACAATTTCAGAGGTACTCAAGTTTTTACCATTGCATACCTGATCCATTTTTGGCCTCTGTTGGCCATCCATCCCTGATACTCTTAGCCCATCTTCCTGACATACTCCTAGTCAGCAGAGCTATAGTAGCAGAGTCTCTCTCAGCTGCTGCAAGGCAAGGGGGTGCGTCTCAATCCCTACTTTCTCCTGAAGTGTGCACTTGTTCATTTCCTTTCACTGATTTTAAAAGGGAAATGCCTGGCATACAAAATTGGGGAAATTCCCTCTAGTCTAGCCCATGTCTCCACCAATCCAATGCTTTTAGATTTGTAGGGAGGAAGTGTCAGGAGATAGTATTAGGACACACCCAGGGACTGAGAGAAAAACCTTAACAGCTGTGACCCAGTAGACTCCACAAAGATTCCTCAATTACATTAGGCTAGTGTGTGTGTGTGATAGCGTGGGCTCACACGTGTACTTGGTTGAGGGGGAGGCCCATGTATGGTCAGGTATTTTACCAATGGAATAGAAGTGAGAAACCTTATTGGAATGTCTCTCTCACTTTTCTCTTAAACCATTTCTCTCCCGTCTCTTATTTTACTTGTGTGAACCTCGTGGAATTTCTTTCTCTAAAACTGTCATTCTTCAGATGCCTTTGACAATGAGCTGGTCACGCAGACTTTGTGGCAGATCATGCAGGGGAAGACCGTACAGATCCCTGTGTACGACTTTTTCACCCATTCCAGGTGAGCTCCTCGATACTCTGTGAGTGTGGTGTGTCCAATCTGATGCAGTGCCGTTATGGTGATTTACATTATTGAAGCCATATTAGGCTCCCATGCTGTATTCAATGTTTCTCCGTCACAGGAAGGATGTTTGTAACTGTGTACCCAGGTGTTCGAGGGCATCCTGTTGGGTCATCCTGATTTTTATATTCATGGTGTCTTGTTCGATTCCAGGAAGGATGAGTTTGTGACTGTGTACCCGGCTGACGTGGTGTTGTTCGAGGGCATCCTGATGTTCTACTCCCAGGAGATCAGAGACCTGTTCCAGATGAAACTGTTCGTAGACACGGATGCAGACACACGGCTCTCACGCAGAGGTGTGTGTGTTTGCTGACTCCACTTCTGTGTATATTTCTGGATAAGGAGAAGTCGTACAAAATCTTGCCAGTCAGACTTGGTGTCAGTATCTCTTCACTTCTAACGCGTGTGTTCTGTGTTCCAGATCTAACGTGTGTGTTCTGTGTTCCCGTTTTTTTATGTTTTATTTCTTCCAGTGCTAAGAGACATAGGTGAACGGGGCAGGGACCTTGAGCAGGTTCTTACTCAATATATCACGTTTGTCAAGCCTGCCTTTGAGGAGTTCTGTCTTCCAGTAAGTCTCCACTCTCTGTATGTCTCTGTTTTATATTGTATGCCTGGCTTCATTGACCAGCACAATCTTTGCAAGTACTTGCCTAGTTATTGTAATGTTTGTTTCCAGACCAAGAAGTATGCTGATGTGATCATCCCTCGTGGAGCAGATAACTTGGGTAAGGAGGAAGGTCCATGAGATCCGATCCTTGAATACCCCTTTGTGTTGTATGGAATCTTTTTTTGCCCCTTTTTGTCAATATAGTAAAGGGGTATGGTAAGGAAATGTTGGCTCTTACGGAGCCGTCACGTTACATGACTCATCAATTTTCCCTCAGTGGTTTCCTTGTTGATACCTCTTTGTGAATGTACCATGGTCACACTGACTTCGCTCTTCCCTTCCTCCTGACTATTTTTTCTTTTTCAGTGGCAATAAACCTGATAGTACAGCACATCCAGGACATTCTGAACGGCGGACTGACCAAGCGGCACAACGGCTGCATGAACGGGCACAGCACGCCCGCCCGGCAACGACTGACCTCCGAGTCCAGCAGTCGCCCTCATTGACCTCTCCTTTATTGAAGGCGGAGTGTGGTTTAGACCTGTACATAATTCCCAATGGCATTGCTGTATTTAAGATGGAGGAAGGCTACGTCCTGATTCTCTACCCTTTTACCGGAGTTTGTGCTTGCAGGAGAAGTCCTTTATAGGAGAAGGGTGGAGAATCGGGATGCAGCCGAAAGAGGAACTACAATGCCTTCATTATTATTATTACTACTACTGTTATTACAGTTACTTTTATTGTAATTGTTGGACTTGATTTGTTTCAGGCGGGGAGAGAGAGAACCTCTGGTTTTTGCAACGAGACCATGTGTTAAGAATGAACCCCTTTTCTGTTTTCATCCATTTATTTCAAATTTGTATTTAAAAAGTATTTCATATCGTCTGCTGCTTTTTGGCAGACTGAATAAAAGAGGGAAACTGTTGGTGTTGTCCAATGAAAATGAAACCCTAAAATCACAGGCTGGGATCCAATTCATCAGTGAGAAGAATTTTGGATTTAGAACATGTGGACGAAACTAGACTGAAAGTTGAAATGTGAACTCAGGATTGCTCACGTAGTCCTGTGTAGCTCAGTTGGTAGAGCATGGCGTTTGCAACGCCAGGTTGTGGGTTCGATTCCCGCGGGGGGGGGGGGCAGTATGAAAATGTATGCACTCACTAACTGTAAATCGCTCTGGATAAGAGCGTCTGCTAAATGAATAAAATGTAAAAAATGTTATTTGTTTTTGTTGGCAATCTTGAAGTAGGTTTTTCCTACCCCTTTTTGTCAGTCCTATCGTGTTTTTTTAAATCTGTATGTTCCATTCCCTAGCTGAGTTGTCTTGTACCTGTGCGCTTAACCTGCACCATTCTCAAAGCTACAGAACCTCCACAGTAGCGCAGTTCCAAACTCCATGGCATTCAGAAACGCTAATAGACACACAGAATATGAGGTTGAGAAAAGTGAGCTAAGAAGTAGTAACAAAGGTTGAATATTCTCAAACATGGGTTTTCCTTTATGGAAGCCCAATTTAGATGTTACTTACCTGACAGCAGTGATGTGGTTAGTTTGGGCTGACTCGTCCATGATAATGTATTGTGTATTTCCTGGTGGGGTAATCCCAATCCAAACTCGTCATCAACACAGTCATGATGCGTGATATAGCACAAATATATATTTTATTTTTGTCAGGTTAATTTATAAAATGTTCCTTAAATTAATTATGCTTCAAGATTAATTATCACTAGGAACAAATTAATTATATTAGTTTAATTTCCCCTAGTCGTCATTTAGTAGTGGTTATTTCCAGAAATAGCGTGATGATTTTTTTTTGAATACTTTTCTCAGGTTGACGGAAAACCATTAAAGTGCAGAGATATTAGTCAAACTGATTGAAGGGTCACATAACAGCAATACACATGTGTTCAAATGGCTTTTATATGCCAAGTGCTGTATTTAATAAGCATTCAGTTGCGGAATTGTGACTTGATTTTTACCATACAATTTTGTGGAGTCGATGTTGGATGATTGAAACAATAAAAGCCCATTGCAAAATGGTCTATGAAAAACTGGAGGCGTGTTTGGCTTCATTATTCAATAACTAATTGATTCTTGAGAATCTCAGTTCGGTATGTACGAGTAACAGTGTAATTGAATACGGAAAAGCGTGCCTTGACGTAGCTACGCTTCCGTATTTTGAAACTAGTGTTTACGCAAATGTACTAGTGTCAAGATGGTGGTAAGTGAGGCCACATCATTCAGAGCATGCACTTCTGCCAACAATAATATTTACATTATAATGAATTAAATACGTGGTATTATATTTTTCATAGAAAATTGGGCTGCAGTTCAAAGCCACTTTGGAAAATGTCACAAATGTGCGGCCAGTGGGTGAAGACTTCCGCTGGTTTCTAAAGGTAACTAAGAACGTGCTAACAAGCTGAAGCTAGCCATTTTACGATTAGCTCTATATCATGACACACAATAAGCGAATTTGTCAAATGGTGAAAAGGTGTGTCACTACATAAACAAGACATTTAAAACACGACTAGCAACGAAAGGTACTCATGCGACGTTATTTTCAAAACATTATTGCTCGTTTTTAGCCAGTAAGCATTAAGTATGTGACGTGTAACGTTAGCTACGCTACTGTTAGCTAGGTAACAAAAGCAATGCTGATGCAGTGTTGTGGACTCACAATAACCCATAGAATTAGGGTTAGAATAGAATCTCTATGCCACAATCACACACAATGCATGCTTCCCTAGTTGACACACTATTCCCTATTGAGTGCACTACTTTTTTGACCAGCGCATGCGCCCTGATCAGAAGTAGTGCACTATATAGGCAATAGGGTGCCATTTGGGACAAATATAACATACCTACTTTTGTTACAGTTAAAATGTGCCAATTGTGGTGAGATCCCAGAGAAATGGCAGTATATCAACCTTATGGTAAGTAAAGGTGGATTTATAAATGTCTCTTTTTATTATTTAACATCACATTGATATGGTGACAACGGTTATCGCACACTTTGCAGTGACTGTCAGTTTCCCTAGGACAGTGTGCCACTCAAAGGAGGACGAGGGAGTGCCAGCATGGTGCAGAAATGTAAACTCTGTGCCAGGGAGAATTCTATCGGTAAGCAAACAGAAGCATTACACATCTGCATTTTAAGTTGTTTCACACATTCTGCCTATATAGTCTCCTGAGTGGCGCAGTGGTCTAAGGCACTGCATCGCAGTGCTAACTGTGCCACTAGAGATCCTGGTTCGAATCCAGGCTCTGTCGCAGCCGGCCGCGACCGGGAGACCCATGGGGCGGCGCACAATTGGCCCAGCGTCGTCCAGGGTAGGGGAGGGAATGGCAGGTAGGGATGTAGCTCAGTTGATAGAGCATGGCGTTTGCAACGCCAGGGTTGTGGGTTCGATTCCCACGGGGGGCCAGTATAAAAAAATATGTATTCACTAACTGTAAGTCGCTCTGGATAAGAGCGTCTGCTAAATGACTAAAATGTAAATATTTCACTCTCCTTTGGGGATCTAAGATGACTGGATAGGGGTAAGCAACAGCTCCACCTTGTTTCTGCAATGATGTTCATATGTATGTGTCTGTTCACAGATATCATGAGAGACACAATCACCCCTTACAACGTGAGTACAGTACTTATTGCGAAGCTTACCTCTCAATCGATCAATTGAAGGCGGGAAATGTTTAGTAATAATACTGCCTATTTCATCCTACCACTCTGTTGCTGCTGATGCTTGAAGTGTTCTGCTGTACTGGTACAGAACAATACATCTTTAAAACACAAGAGTATTTCTTTATTTCAGCCACTCACACCATCTTATCTCTTTCTCACGGTGCTGCTGCTGTGAAGGCTGAGGATAGTGAGAGGTTTAAGACCATGGTGCAGTTTGAGTGTCGAGGCCTGGAGCCAGTGGACTTCCAACCACAAGTGAGAACAGAGTACACTCTTGTACTGTATATTGTCAAATCTCAACTAAGGTTGCGGTTACAGCATCAAAGTGGAATTTGTTTCCTTTATGACTATTTCTGATTAAAGTATAAAAATTGGATCCACTCTACCATTCAAAAACAGATTCCAAATGTTTAGCATAGACATTTCTAACACCTTGACATTTTCTTTATTTAGTAAGTTTGTAAAAGTTTTTTTTTTGTAACAGCAAATAATTCTGTTTTCAATGACAATTGTTCTTAAGAACTTGTAATACTGCTGAAATAACAATAAAGTCAACTAAAACATTTGCTTTACAACACTTCAACCTTGTCCCATGTCTCTAACGTCACATTTTACTTTGACCTTGAAACACACCAGGCGGGCTTTGCAGCAGAGGGAGCTGAGTCTGGGACCAAGTTTACTGAAATCACCCTACTGGAAAAAGTGAGTATTTTTTTCTTTCTCTACGGCCAGTAGGTCAACATAGTAAATGTGAATATTGATAATAAGACTAGTTTCCAGTACCCAATACAATACAGTTATTTTCAGTTCTAGGAAAGCATTTTTAATACTTCTTCTCCATATCAGGACTGGACAGACTACGACGAGAAGGCCAGCGAGTCAGTGGGCATCTATGAGGTCACACATCAGTTCATCAAGTGTTGAGTTACGGTCAAGCGCTTTGTACGACCAGCTACACTATGGCCAGATATCCACTCATCCACTGGCTGACTTCCAATGCTAATGCAGTGCTGTTGACAGTTATAATGCAGTGCTGTTTGGTTTGTGACGAGCAAGAAGCATTGGAGGATTGATTGGATGGAATGGCCGTCCACATCATGCTGGATTGAATGATCCAAAATGCCTTGCCTTTTGTCACTACCCCAATAAAGATCATGAATGGAAGAAAACCCCCAGATCATGTGTTTTTAAAAATGTTTTCTTCTCTGCCTGGAATGATCAGTATCAGAATGCATTGAGTAAATCTGAGGCAGTTCGGTCACAAGAAGTAGTGATGAAACTCAGCAATGTGTGACTGCCACTTTTTTTGAAAGTTTGTCTGTTACTATTGTCAACAATAGTACAGTACTTTGCTCTTAAATGCACTTTTTAATACAGCCAATAGCAAAACGTTATCTAGCTACGTATTTGGTCAGCCCCTTTATGTCAACAGAGTATATCCATTGCTTACACAACTGGATACACTTTCAACTGACTTCATTAAGAAGTCATTGAATTGTGTAACGTTAATATGGGTAAAGGGAGCTAGCTACACGACAGGCAAGGAGTTATGCTGCGTTCACGTGCTCCACTGAAACTCCTTCTTCGTAGTACTTTGACTTCTCAGTTGGGTAAACTGTCATCATCCGTATTGTCACTCTGCCCTCTTGGAAGCACTAGTCTCAGCACAACAACCAGAATGGCTCCTCAAAAGAACAGAGTATTCGTCATTGGAGTGGGAATGACAAAGGTAAATCTTGCTATTCGATATAATAACCTATAAAGGGTTGCATTTCGACTAGCATCCGTGCTAGCTGGATTGCTATCTGGCATTGAAAGACAATTTAGCAAAGAGCTAGCGAGTTGTCCTTAGCTAGCTAGCAAACGTTACCTGTCATGTCACGTTGGCTAGCAGCATTTCCCAAAAACGTAGGTAGCTACAGTAGCTTGTAATTTATTTCGATATTTAACGTAGGCTAACTAGCTAGTTAACATCTAACGCGAGATTCAAGGCTTTTGTGAGCTGTTCATGTTGGTGTTACTAGCTGACTAGGTAGCTAACTTAGCTACTTGCCAGCTTTCTAGCTCTGCTAGTTAGCTAACACGAAACATTGAATAACAAATGTATTGGGCTAACGATGTTTACAATTGTATTGTGAAGTATGGCTTGGAAATGCATTTGCTAAATGCAATTGTCATACGTGGCATTTTAAAACACCGTCTTATCTGAAAGTCCAATACTCCATGGTCAAAGGCTAATTGTGCCAAGGGTCATGGATGCATTGTACACACCGATAGCTAGATAATCACTAGCTACATTACATGCAGCTGAAGGACGTACCTCATGTACAGTCAGAATTAGAAGAATACTTTCTTTGTCCATTGCCTTTTTAGATCACACACAGGAGTTGGAAGCCAGGGTCAGCTATAGGCCCGAGCAGTAAACGGGCAAAGTGCCTTGCTCAAGTACGCAGCAGTCATGTTGACCCAGAGCGCTGTCTGTGTAGTAATTGAACTGTTATCCCCAGTCTGAGGTTTTATCCGTAGCCCTCTCCCGTGTTTTGTCTTTGCAGTTTGAGAAGCCAGGAAAAGAAGACTTTGACTATCCCGACATGGCAAAGATAGCAGGTGGTTGTCATTTCATTACTGCACCTGTCCTGTACTTAGCTATAAATGAAACATTTTTGCCAACATTACTACATTCACCTGGATACTACCTGGTTATAATACCCTGTGTTATACATGTCATATAATAGCCCCATTCTACATGCAACATTTTGAGTGATGTTCCCTGTGCTTGTGTCTTTTAATCACGTTCTTATGAGTCAGGTGAGAGGGCCTTGTCGGATGCTGGAGTCCCCTACTCTGCCATAGAGCAAGCCTGTGTGGGCTATGTGTATGGTAAGAGACTGTCATTGATTATTAATTGTAAGTTGGTTAACGGTACGTTACTTAACTGTATTCTTTTGGGCATATTAAACGCCTTGTGAGTTGGCTTCAAATTCAGTTAAAAAGGGCTGTAAGTGTCCGCCTAGTAATAAGCTATGATGTTGTATATAGGCCTGTAAGATATTATAACACAATGTAATCCTTCACCTGAGCTGACCTGTGTCTGTGTCATGAAGATAACTATCTAGTGATGAACTATCGTGTTTAATACAAGATCACTTTAAGATGAAGTCATTTTGACATCTGTCCGTCCATCTTTGTCTCATCATGTCTCAGGTGACTCCACTTGTGTTACTGTCAATGTAAATGACCATGTTATTATCATACTTTTTCAGGTGACTCTACCTGTGGCCAGAGGGCCATCTACCACAGTCTTGGCCTGTCAGGGATCCCCATCATCAATGTCAACAACAACTGCTCCACAGGCTCCACTGCCCTGTTCATGACCCGACAGCTAATTCAGGGAGGTGCGTGGGACTCGACCATAGATACATGAATCATATCTGTGTTATACATACAGTACACTATATATACAAAAGTATGTGGACACCCCTTAAAATTAGTGGATTCGGCTATTTCAGCCACACCCGTTAATGACGGGTGTATAAAATCGAGCACACAGCCGTTCAATCTCCTAGACAAACATTGACAGTAGAATGGCCTTACTGAAGAGCTCAGTGACTTTTAACGTGGCACCGTCATAGGATGCCACCTTTCCAATAAGTCAGTTCGTAAAATTTCTGCCCTGCTAGAGCTGCCCCTGTCTACTGTAAGTGCGAAGTGGAAACGTCTAGGAGCAGCAATGGCTCAGCCGCGAAGTGGTAGGTCACAAGCTCACAGAACGGGATCGCCGAGTGCTGAAGCCCGTAGCGAGTAAAAATCGTCTGTCCTCGGTTGCAACACTCACTACCGAGTTCCAAACTGCCTCTGGAAGCAACGTCCGCACAATAACTGTTCGTCGGGAGCTTCATGAAATGGGTTTCCATGGCTGAGCAGCCGCACTCAAGCGTAAGATCACCATGCGCAGTGCCAAGCGTCGGCTGGAGTGGTGTAAAGCTTGCCGCCATTGGACTCTGGAGCAGTGTAAACGCGTTCTCTGGAGTGATGAATCACGCTTCACCATCTGGCAGTCCGACGGACGAATCTGGGTTTGGCGGATGCCAGGAGAATGCTACCTGCCCGAACGCATAGTGCCAACTGTACATTTTGGTGGAGGAGGAATAATGGTCTGTGGCTGTTTTTCATGGTTCGTGCTAGGCCCCTTAGTTCCAGTGAAGGCAAATCTTAACGCTACAGCATACAATGACATTCTAGATGATTCTGTGCTTCCAACTTTATGGCAACAGTTTGGGGAAGGCCCTTTCCTGTTTCAGCATGACAATGCCCCCGTGCACAAAGCTAGGTCCGTATAAAAATGATTTGTTGAAATTGGTGTGGAAGAACATGACTGGAGCCTGCACAGAGCCCTGACCTCAACCCCATCAAACAACTTTGGGATGAATTGGAACGCCGACTGCGAGCCAGGCCTAATCGGCCAACATCAGTGCCCAACCTCACTAATGCTCTTGTGGCTGAATGGAAGCAAGTCCCCGCAGCAATGTTCCAACATCTAGTGGAAAGCCTTCCCAGCAGAGTGGAGGCTGTTATAGCAGCAAAGGGGGGGGACCAACTCCATATTAATGCCCATGGTTTTGGAATGAGATGTTCGACGAGCAGGTGTCCACATACTTTTTTTTTCAGTACGTCATTGGATGGGACACAGGGAGGTGAGTAGAACTGGGAGAGAGGGGGGCAGGATTAATGCCTAGAGCCAGGAGTCTTTCCCTGCTCTGGTCACATGTTCAGGACAAACTCCTGGCCCTAGTGATGCCATGTCCTGGAAGATTTCCTGTTGAAAGTTGACAAATAAGCAAACTGAAATAGGACGCGTGTTCATCTCCTATGATACGTTTTATGCTGGACCTGAACATTTACCTTATCTTTGCTGACTGTAGGTCTGGCTGAGTGTGCACTAGCCCTGGGCTTTGAGAAGATGGAGAGAGGCTCCTTGTCATCAAAGGTAAGACCAGGGGTGGGGTATTGTAGTACATGGACAGGACTAACCCAGTGTATTGTTGTACATAATCTGGACTAACCCAGTGTATTGTAGTACATCATCTGGACTGACCCAGTGTATTGTAGTACATGATCAGGACTAACCCAGTGTATTGTAGTACATGGACAGGACTAACCCAGTGTATTGTAGTACATGGACAGGACTAACCCAGTGTATTGTAGTACATGATCAGGACTAACCCAGTGTATTGTAGGACATGGACAGGACTAACCCAGTGTATTGTAGTACATGGACAGGACTAACCCAGTGTATTGTAGTACATGGACAGGACTAACCCAGTGTATTGTAGTACATGGACAGGACTAACCCAGTGTATTGTAGTACATGATCAGGACTAACCCAGTGTATTGTAGTACATGATCAGGACTATCCCAGTGTATTGTAGTACATGATCAGGACTATCCCAGTTTATTGTAGTACATGGACTGGACTAACCCAGTGTATTGTAGTACATGATCAGGACTATCCCAGTGTATTGTAGTACATGATCTGGACTAACCCAGTGTATTATAGTACATGATCTGGACTAACCCAGTGTATTGTAGTACATGATCAGGTCTAACCCAGTGTATTGTAGTACATGGACAGGACTAACCCAGTGTATTGTAGTACATGGACAGGACTAACCCAGTGTATTGTAGTACATGGACAGGACTAACCCAGTGTATTGTAGTACATGGACAGGACTAACCCAGTGTATTGTAGTACATGATCTGGACTAACCCAGTGTATTGTAGTACATGGACAGGACTAACCCAGTGTATTGTAGTACATGGACAGGACTAACCCAGTGTATTGTAGTACATGGACCGGACTAACCCAGTGTATTGTAGTACATGGACAGGACTAACCCAGTGTATTGTAGTACATGGACAGGACTAACCCAGTGTATTGTAGTACATGGACAGGACTAACCCAGTGTATTGTAGTACATGGACAGGACTAACCCAGTGTATTGTAGTACATGGACAGGACTAACCCAGTGTATTGTAGTACATGGACAGGACTAACCCAGTGTATTGTAGTACATGGACAGGACTAACCCAGTGTATTGTAGTACATGATCTGGACTAACCCAGTGTATTGTAGTACATGGACAGGACTAACCCAGTGTATTGTAGTACATGGACAGGACTAACCCAGTGTATTGTAGTACATGGACAGGACTAACCCAGTGTATTGTAGTACATGATCTGGACTAACCCAGTGTATTGTAGTACATGGACAGGACTAACCCAGTGTATTGTAGTACATGGACAGGACTAACCCAGTGTATTGTAGTACATGGACAGGACTAACCCAGTGTATTGTAGTACATGGACAGGACTAACCCAGTGTATTGTAGTACATGGACAGGACTAACCCAGTGTATTGTAGTACATGATCTGGACTAACCCAGTGTATTGTAGTACATGGACAGGACTAACCCAGTGTATTGTAGTACATGGTCTGGACTAACCCAGTGTATTGTAGTACATGATCTGGACTAACCCAGTGTATTGTAGTACATGATCTGGACTAACCCAGTGTATTGTAGTACATGGACAGGACTAACCCAGTGTATTGTAGTACATGGACAGGACTAACCCAGTGTATTGTAGTACATGATCTGGACTAACCCAGTGTATTGTAGTACATGGACAGGACTAGCCCAGTGTATTGTAGTACATGATCTGGACTAACCCAGTGTATTGTAGTACATGATCTGGACTAACCCAGTGTATTGTAGTACATCATCTGGACTGACCCAGTGTATTGTAGTACATGATCAGGACTAACCCAGTGTATTGTAGTACATGGACTGGACTAACCCAGTGTATTGTAGTACATGATCAGGACTATCCCAGTGTATTGTAGTACATGGACAGGACTAACCCAGTGTATTGTAGGACATGGACAGGACTAACCCAGTGTATTATAGTACATGATCAGGACTATCCCAGTGTATTGTAGTACATTATCAGGACTAACCCAGTGTATTGTAGTACATGGACAGGACTAACCCAGTGTATTGTAGTACATTATCTGGACTAACCCAGTGTATTGTAGTACATGGACAGGACTAACCCAGTGTATTGTAGTACATGATCAGGACTAACCCAGTGTATTGTAGTACATGGACAGGACTAACCCAGTGTATTGTAGTACATGATCAGGACTAACCCAGTGTATTGTAGTACATGGACAGGACTAACCCAGTGTATTGTAGTTCATGGACAGGACTAACCCAGTGTATTGTAGTTCATGGACAGGACTAACCCAGTGTATTGTAGTACATGGACAGGACTAACCCAGTGTATTGTAGTACATGGACAGGACTAACCCAGTGTATTGTAGTACATGATCTGGACTAACCCAGTGTATTGTAGGACATGGACAGGACTAACCCAGTGTATTGTAGTACATGGACAGGACTAACCCAGTGTATTGTAGTACATGGACTGGACTAACCCAGTGTATTGTAGTACATGGACAGGACTAACCCAGTGTGTTTTTGTATTATAGTTCATGGACAGAACTAACCCCATGGACAAGCACATGGAGGTGATGTTCAACACATATGGGATGGCAGCAGCACCAGCAGCACCACAGATGTTCGGCAACGCCGGCAGAGAACACATGGAGAAATACGGTAAACATGATGGCGTGCGTGCACATGTGCGCAGTACTGTATGAAGTGTGTTGTTGGTGCTGTGCTTAGCCTTTTCTTTCATTTAGATGATACACCATGTAGCGTGTGAGTGTGGAACTCTGGGAAGTCTGTCATAGAATAGTTAACTATTTCTATTAATTCTCGGGACTCTTCCAGGCACTACACCAGAGCACTTTGCCAAAATCGCATGGAAGAACCACAAGCATTCCACCAACAACCCGTAAGACTGCAGCCATCAACTATTTTCAACACACAGAAGGCCTGATCAATGTTTTCCTGCCACTGCAAGACAACACATATATGTTTATTTATATATATATATACAGTGAGGGAAAAAAGTATTTGATCCCCTGCTGATTTTGTACGTTTGCCCATTGACAAAGAAATGTTGTCACCTTCTCATCAAGCTGCTTGGCGATGGTCTTGTAGCCCATTCCAGCCTTGTGTAGGTCTACAATCTTGTCCCTGACATCCTTGGAGAGCTCTTTGGTCTTGGCCATGGTGGAGAGTTTGGAATCTGATTGATTGATTGATTGCTTCTGTGGACAGGTGTCTTTTATAGAGGTAACAAGCTGAGATTAGGAGCACTCCCTTTAAGCGTGTGCTCCTAATCTCAACTCGTTACCTGTATAAAAGACACCTGGGAGCCAGACATCTTTCTGATTGAGAGGGGGTCAAATACTTATTTCCCTCTTTAAAATGCAAATCAATTTATAACATTTTTGGCATGTGTTTTTCTGGATTTTTGTTGTTGTTATTCTGTCTCTCACTGTTCAAATAAACCTACCATTAAAATTATAGACTGATCATTTCTTTGTCAGTGGGCAAACGTACAAAATCAGCAGGGGATCAAATACTTTTTTCCCTCACTGTATATATGTGTGTGTGTGTGTGTGTGTGAACAGGTACTCTCAGTTCCAGGATGAGTACAGTCTGGACCAGGTCAAACAGTCCAGGAAGGTGTTTGAATTCCTCACTCTGCTCCAGTGTTGGTAAGGAGCCCCACTAGCTCTCTGGGGCAGTGTTTCCCCTACCAGAGGATAGGCAGGGCGGGGCAGGCCCCTCTGACCTCCACCTAAAAGAGTTTGGCTTTATTTGAATACAATTTAAAATGTTGGTGTTAAGGACCAGGGTGTTGCTTTGGGGCTTTTGCACTCTGTCCGGAAAACAATCTAGGGGAAACTAACACTGTTGTTTCTACCCCCCCCCTCCCAGTCCTACCTCCGACGGTGCAGGGGCAGCTGTCCTGGCCAGTGAGGACTTTGTGAGGCGTCATGGTCTAGAGGGCCAGGCGGTGGAGATCTTAGCCCAGGAGATGGTCACAGACCTCGCCACCACGTTCGAGGACAACAGCTGCATGAAAATGGTGAGAGGGACTTAAAGCTGTTCAAAAGTAGTGTCTCCAACAAAAAGATAGCATGATCAGTTATTATTCAAGGTGTGGGTATTTCCCTTGAGCTAAAATCTGGGGGGGGGGAAAGCAAGGTTTCTCAATAAAACACCAAGTAGTGACCTTTTGGAGTTGTTTCCCGTTAGGTTGGATATGACATGACCTCCCTGGCAGCCAAGAAGTGTTTTGAGTCAGCGGGTCTGAAACCCAGTGACGTCAATGTGATCGAGCTGCACGACTGTTTTTCTGCCAACGAGCTGATCACGTACGAGGCTCTGGGGCTGTGCCCAGAGGGTGAGTCTGACCCTACCAATCTACGACCTATTTCTGGTCACATAAAAGTAGCATTGTTAAACTCCCTATAATGTTTTTTCACCGTCTCTGATTTAATGTTCAGTTCAATGTTTTTGCTATAGTTTAATTATTAATAGTCAGAATGAGAGGCCATCTGTGTGTCTATTTTAACTCTTGTCATACTCCTGTCATAAACATAGTGAGTTTTCCCCCCTGGCTGTGTTCCCTTAGCATTCTGACTTTTCCCCCTGGCTGTGTTCCCTTAGCATTCTGACTTTTCCCCCTGGCTGTGTTCCCTTAGCATTCTGACTTTTCCCCCTGGCTGTGTTCCCTTAGCATTCTGACTTTTCCCCCTGGCTGTGTTCCCTTAGCATTCTGACTTTTCCCCCTGGCTGTGTTCCCTTAGCATTCTGAGTTTTTCCCCTGGCTGTGTTCCCTTAGCATTCTGACTTTTCCCCCTGGCTGTGTTCCCTTAGCATTCTGACTTTTCCCCCTGGCTGTGTTCCCTTAGCATTCTGACTTTTCCCCCTGGCTGTGTTCCCTTAGCATTCTGACTTTTCCCCCTGGCTGTGTTCCCTTAGCATTCTGACTTTTCCCCCTGGCTGTGTTCCCTTAGCATTCTGACTTTTCCCCCTGGCTGTGTTCCCTTAGCATTCTGACTTTTCCCCCTGGCTGTGTTCCCTTAGCATTCTGACTTTTCCCCCTGGCTGTGTTCCCTTAGCATTCTGACTTTTCCCCCTGGCTGTGTTCCCTTAGCATTCTGACTTTTCCCCTGGCTGTGTTCCCTTAGCATTCTGAGTTTTTCCCCTGGCTGTGTTCCCTTAGCATTCTGACTTTTCCCCCTGGCTGTGTTCCCTTAGCATTCTGACTTTTCCCCCTGGCTGTGTTCCCTTAGCATTCTGAGTTTGTCCCCTGGCTGTGTTCCCTTAGCATTCTGAGTTTGTCCCCTGGCTGTGTTCCCTTAGCATTCTGTTCTGTTTTACCTTTGTACCACACTTTGTGACTGTCTGCCTGTAGGCCTACATGAAAAGTGCTTTAAAGATGAAGTGGATTATATGATTTAATGTATCACTGTTCTATTTTCCTAGGTAAGGCTGGAGAGCTGATAGACAGAGGAGACAACACGTACGGAGGCCAGTGGGTGGTCAACCCCAGCGGAGGACTCATCTCTAAAGGTCACCCTCTGGGAGCCACAGGTAATAACAACCTCTAACCCCTCACCCGTCTGGCCGTCACAAGTAAACACAACCACCTGCTGCTGACCCAATAACCCCTGACCTCGTAACCCTTGACCCCTATATGAGCTACAGGTAATAACAACCTCTAACCCCTCACCCGTCTGGCCGTCACAAGTAAACACAACCACCTGCTGCTGACCCAATAACCCCTGACCTCGTAACCCTTGACCCCTATATGAGCTACAGGTAAACAACACAACCACCTCCTGCTGACCCAGTGATCTCTAACCCCCTGACCTTTCACCCCTGACTTCATCATCCTCCTAATCCAACAACTAATTCTGTATGTAACAAATCATGTTGAAAAAGCAACATTATAGATTCAGAAGTTGCAAAAAAATAAATATCTAATGGAATCTGGATGTGTGATGTGACTAATGTGTTTCAGTCATGACCACAAGAGGGAACTAGTCTCCTGGGAAAGTCAGTAACTCCCACAAAAGCCTTTATCCATGCTCTGCCTGTTACACACAGGCAGCTAGGCAGACAGACAGACAGGCAGCTAGGCAGACAGACAGGCAAACAGAAAGACAGCTAGGCAGACAGACAGGCAGCTAGGCAGAAAGACAGACAGGCAGACAGACAGGCAGACAGAAAGACAGCTAGGCAGACAGACAGGCAGACAGACAGAAAGACAGCTAGGCAGACAGACGGGCAGCTAGGCAGACAGACAGACAGGCAGAAAGAGAGCCAGCCAGGCAGACAGCCAGAGAGAGACAGACAGGCTGTGACATCTTGGAGGATATTGAACGGTCTGCTAAGTGCTGGGTCCACTCCAGAGAGCAATAAGTGACACTCAGGGTTTTTTCTGGATCAAAAAGGGGCGTATGTGGTGGGCGTGGCAGGGGGCGCGGTCGGCCCGTCGGCGCAGCTGAATTTGAAATAATTTTAGAGGCCCCCATCTTGGCGGTGTAGAGAAATGTTAGCATTTCTACACATTTCTCCATAGAGCTGAGAGACATTTTTGCAGTTTAAAGCAAATTTGCTGCCAATTCTATGTATTTTGACATGACTAATGTTGTGTTCTTTTTCTCAAACATAATAACAAAATCTATACCGCTAAATTAATTGTTGATTTTCAAGTCTCTCTGACTGTGTAGCTTTTATTTTGGTGATTGTTATTTCTCAAAGATTATATTATTGTAAAATATAGCCCTACACCCACTTGAACTTTTATCATATTTTGTTGCATTACAAAGTGGGATTGAAATGTAATTAATTGTAATTTTTTGTTGTTGATCTACACAAAATACTCAATGTACAAAATAAATGAATAAAATATAGTTGTTGCGTAAGTATTCACCCCCTTTGTTTAGGCAAGCCTATATTAGTTCAGAAGTAAAATTTGGCTTAACAAATCACATAATAAGTTATATGGACTCCCTCTGTGTGAAATAATAGGGGTTGACATGATTTTTAGGCACTGTATTGTATTTATTAAGGATCCCCTTTAGTTCCTGCCAAGGCAGCAGCTACTCTTCCTGGAGTTTATTAAGTATCCCCTTTAGTTCCTGCCAAGGCAGCAGCTACTCTTCCTGGGGTTTATTAAGTATCCCCATTAGTTCTGCCAAGGCAGAAGCTACTCTTCCTGGGGTTTATTAAGTATCCCCATTAGTTCTGCCAAGGCAGCAGCTACTCTTCCTGGGGTTTATTAAGTATCCCCATTAGTTCCTGCCAAGGCAGCAGCTACTCTTCCTGGGGTTTATTAAGTATCCCCATTAGTTCTGCCAAGGCAGAAGCTACTCTTCCTGGGGTTTATTAAGGATCCCCTTTAGTTCCTGCCAAGGCAGAAGCTACTCTTCCTGGAGTTTATTAAGTATCCCCATTAGTTCTGCCAAGGCAGAAGCTACTCTCCCTGGGGTTTATTAAGTATCCCCATTAGTTCTGCCAAGGCAGAAGCTACTCTTCCTGGGGTTTATTAAGGATCCCCACTAGTTCTGCCAAGGCAGCAGCTACTCTTCCTGGGGTTTATTAAGTATCCCCATTAGTTCTGCCAAGGCAGCAGCTACTCTCCCTGGGGTTTATTATGGATCCCTATTAGTTCCTGCCAAGGCAGAAGCTACTCTTCCTGGAGTTTATTTAGGATCCCCATTACTTCCTGCCAAGGCAGAAGCTACTCTTCCTGGGGTTTATTAAGTATCCCCATTAGTTCCTGCCAAGGCTGCAGCTACTCTCCCTGGGGTTTATTAAGGATCCCCATTAGTTCTGCCAAGGCAGAAGCTACTCTTCCTGGGGTTTATTAAGAATCCCCTTTAGTTCCTGCCAAGGCAGAAGCTACTCTTCCTGGGGTTTATTAAGGATCCCCTTTAGTTCCTGCCAAGGCAGAAGCTACTCTCCCTGGGGTTTATTAAGGATCCCCATTAGTTCTGCCAAGGCAGAAGCTACTCTTCCTGGGGTTTATTAAGTATCCCCTTTAGTTCCTGCCAAGGCAGAAGCTACTCTCCCTGGGGTTTATTAAGTATCCCCATTAGTTCTGCCAAGGCAGAAGCTACTCTTCCTGGGGTTTATTACGGATCCCCTTTAGTTCTGCCAAGGCAGAAGCTACTCTCCCTGGGGTTTATTACGGATCCCCTTTAGTTCTGCCAAGGCAGAAGCTACTCTCCCTGGGGTTTATTAAGGATCCCCATTAGTTCCTGCCAAGGCAGAAGCTACTCTCCCTGGGATTTATTAAGTATCCCCTTTAGTTCTGCCAAGGCAGAAGCTACTCTCCCTGGGGTTTATTACGGATCCCCATTAGTTCCTGCCAAGGCAGAAGCTACTCTCCCTGGGGTTTATTACGGATCCCCATTAGTTCCTGCCAAGGCAGAAGCTACTCTCCCTGGGGTTTATTAAGGATCCCTATTAGTTCCTGCCAAGGCAGAAGCTACTCTCCCTGGGGTTTATTAAGTATCCCCTTTAGTTCTGCCAAGGCAGAAGCTACTCTCCCTGGGGTTTATTACGGATCCCTATTAGTTCCTGCCAAGGCAGAAGCTACTCTCCCTGGGGTTTATTACGGATCCCTATTAGTTCCTGCCAAGGCAGAAGCTACTCTCCCTGGGGTTTATTACGGATCCCTATTAGTTCCTGCCAAGGCAGAAGCTACTCTCCCTGGGGTTTATTACGGATCCCTATTAGTTCCTGCCAAGGCAGAAGCTACTCTCCCTGGGGTTTATTAGGGATCCCTATTAGTTCCTGCCAAGGCAGAAGCTACTCTCCCTGGGGTTTATTAAGTATCCCCTTTAGTTCTGCCAAGGCAGAAGCTACTCTCCCTGGGGTTTATTACGGATCCCTATTAGTTCCTGCCAAGGCAGAAGCTACTCTCCCTGGGGTTTATTACGGATCCCTATTAGTTCCTGCCAAGGCAGAAGCTACTCTCCCTGGGGTTTATTACGGATCCCCATTAGTTCCTGCCAAGGCAGAAGCTACTCTCCCTGGGGTTTATAGTACCCCATTAGTCCTGCCAAGGCAGCAGCTACTCTCCCTGGGGTTTATTAAGGATCCCCATTAGTTCCTGCCAAGGCAGCAGCTACTCTTCCTGGGGTTTATTAAGGATCCAAGGCAGCAGCTACTCTCCCTGGGGTTTATTAAGGATCCAAGGCAGCAGCTACTCTCCCTGGGGTTTATTAAGGATCCAAGGCAGCAGCTACTCTCCCTGGGGTTTATTAAGGATCCAAGGCAGAAGCTACTCTTCCTGGGGTTTATAGTACCCCATTAGTTCTGCCAAGGCAGCAGCTACTCTTCCTGGGGTTTATAGTACCCCATTAGTTCTGCCAAGGCAGAAGCTACTCTCCCTGGGGTTTATTAAGGATCCCTATTAGTTCCTGCCAAGGCAGAAGCTACTCTCCCTGGGGTTTATTAAGGATCCCTATTAGTTCCTGCCAAGGCAGAAGCTACTCTCCCTGGGGTTTATTATGGATCCCCATTAGTTCTGCCAAGGCAGAAGCTACTCTTCCTGGGGTTTATTACGGATCCCCATTAGTTCTGCCAAGGCAGAAGCTACTCTCCCTGGGGTTTATTATGGATCCCCATTAGTTCTGCCAAGGCAGAAGCTACTCTCCCTGGGGCAAGGCAGCAGCTACTCTTCCTGGGGTTTATTAAGGATCCAAGGCAGCAGCTACTCTCCCTGGGGTTTATTAAGGATCCAAGGCAGCAGCTACTCTCCCTGGGGTTTATTATGGATCCAAGGCAGAAGCTACTCTCCCTAGGGTTTATTATGGATCCAAGGCAGCAGCTACTCTTCCTGGGGTTTATTATGGATCCAAGGCAGAAGCTACTCTCCCTGGGGTTTATTAAGTATCCCTATTAGTCCTGCCAAGGCAGAAGCTACTCTTCCTGGGGTCCAGCAACTTTAAGGCAGTTAATGTATATGTAGGGGGGAAATGATTGATCCATTATGAATTATTATTCGGCTGTATGGATTACCGGTAGTTAACGTTTTGGAGGCCTTTTTTGTCAACAATAACATGTTTTTAGTTGTTGCCAGGAAGTCCAGGATGTGATGCTTATTATGGCAAGGAGGGGGCACAGCACGTGTCCTCCGGTTTGGCCATTTGCACACTGAAAATATAGAAGATATTGTTTATTTTACAAATTGACATTACTAATTCAGACATTACACATTTTCCGCCTTCACTTTGACAGCCTGATGTCAGTTGTGGTGAGCGTAGATGGAGGATGATTTCAAAATGGACTTTTCACTGTTGATTATTGTACATAGAGATCCAGCTTTCAATTCTAGTTATGTGAGAGGTTTGAGGTATTTAATGTTGCCTAAACCTAAAAAAACGTTTTTTAGCATAGACCTCTATACTACAGTATTAGCATCCTTCCATACTTTGTTCTAAAAGGTTAGTTTGCCTCAGGATGCGTCCTAAATGGAAGCCTATTCCCTATATACTGCACTACTTTTGACCAGAGCCCTACCAGCTACAGGGTCAACTTGTCAACCCTCTTTGATGTGGCAGGAAAGAGTTTATGGAAATTAAGTGCATTGCGACACTAGAGAGAGTGAGATTTTTGACCACGATGACCCGACCTGGTTAAATCGGAGAGGATTATAAATGTCTGTAATGGAGACCCTGTGTGGTCATTTTTCAACGTAAAAAATGAGAAAATCAAAATGGAAGGTCGTTGTGTTTTTAAAGGGACCAATGACGTGCTGTGTCAGGGACCTAGGGTTATTTTTAATTTGTGAAATGACATCCTGCCTCAGCCACACTCTGGGTTCAGATGCCTGTTGTCCATCTGGTTAGACTTAACAATCCAGCATTAGCACTCACAGGCTGGATGGGGCTGTGTGTGAGCCCGTTTGTCTGTGCCCATGTGCAGTGTGTGTGTGTGTGCGTAAGGAAGGACTGAAACAGGAAATCTGTCATCTGTGATAGGAAATCAATCTGATCATTGAGATGCCTTTTCAAATATGAAAACATTTGAAATATGAAATGTTCATACGTGATATTCAGTTTGTTGTTCAAGTAGATATTACAGTAGGCTTTCCAATCCCTCTGGTCGTCAGCATGATGAGTTTCTTATATAACGCTTATATAGCTGTAGATTGCGTTGACCTGTGATCTGGGAGTTCTGGCACAGTGTTCTGATCTCACAGACACCCTACAGTTCTATGTTTTTTTTATTTTTTTTATTTCACCTTTATTTAACCAGGTAAGCCAGTTGAGAACAGGTTCTCATTTACAACTGCGACCTGGCCAAGATAAAGCAAAGTAGTGCAATAAAAACAACACAGAGTTACATATGGGGTAAAAAAAAACATAAAGTCAGAAATACAACAGAAAATATATATACAGTGTGTGCAAATGTAGCAAGTTATGGAGGTAAGGCAATAAATAGGCTATAGTGCAGAATAATTACAATAGTATTAACACTGGAATGCTAGATGTGCAAGAGATGATGTGCAAATAGAGATACTGGGGTGCAAAAGAGCAAAATAAATAACAATATAGGGATGAGGTAGTTGGGTGGGCTAATTTCAGATGGGCTGTGTACAGGTGCAGTGATCGGTAAGGTGCTTTGACAACTGATGCTTAAAGTTATTGAGGGAGATAAGAGTCTCCAGCTTCAGAGATTTTTGCAATTCGTTCCAGTCATTGGCAGCAGAGAACTGGAAGGAATGGCGGCCAAAGGAGGTGTTGGCTTTGGGAATGACCAGTGAGATATACCTGCTGGAGCGCAGACTACGGGTGGGTGCTGCTATGGTGACCAATGAGCTAAGATAAGGCGGGGATTTGCCTAGCAGTGATTTATAGATGGCCTGGAGCCAGTGGGTTTGACGACGAACATGTAGTGAGGACCAGCCAACAAGAGCGTACAGGTCACAGTGGTGGGTAGTGTATGGGGCTTTGGAGACAAAACGGATGGCACTGTGATAGACTACATCCAATTTGCTGAGTAGAGTGTTGGAGGCTATTTTGTAAATGACATCGCCGAAGTCAAGGATCGGTAGGATAGTCAGTTTTACGAGGGCATGTTTGGCAGCATGAGTGAAGGAGGCTTTGTTGCGAAATAGGAAGCCGATTCTAGATTTAACTTTGGATTGGAGATTCTTTATGTGAGTCTGGAAGTTGAGTTTACAGTCTAACCAGACACCTAGATATTTGTAGTTGTCCACATGTACATTAACCTCCCCTCTCTGTGGCGTATTACTCAGGTCTGGCTCAGTACATTAACCTCCCCTCTCTGTGGCGTATTACTCAGGTCTGGCTCAGTACATTAACCTCCCCTCTCTGTGGCGTATTACTCAGGTCTGGCTCAGTACATTAACCTCCCCTCTCTGTGGCGTATTACTCAGGTCTGGCTCAGTACATTAACCTCCCCTCTCTGTGGCGTATTACTCAGGTCTGGCTCAGTACATTAACCTCCCCTCTCTGTGGTTGATGTGTCGTATCAAATCAAATCAAATTTTATTGGCCACATGCGCCGAATACAACAGGTGCAGACATTACAGTGAAATGCTTACTTACAGCCCTTAACCAACAGTGCATTTATTTTTTAATAAAAAAGTAAAATAAAACAACAAAAAAGTGTTGAAAAAAAGAGCAGAAGTAAAATAAAATAACAGTAGGGAGGCTATATATACAGGGGGGTACCGGTGCAGAGTCAATGTGTGGGGGCACCGGCTAGTTGAGGTAATATGTACATGTGGATAGAGTTAAAGTGACTATGCATAAATCATTAACAGAGTAGCAGCAGCGTAAAAAGATGGGGTGGGGGGTGAGGGTGGGGGGGCAGTGCAAATAGTCCGGGTAGCCATGATTAGCTGTTCAGGAGTCTTATGGCTTGGGGGTAGAAGCTGTTGAGAAGTCTTTTGGACCTAGACTTGGCACTCTGGTACCGCTTGCCGTGCGGTAGCAGAGAGAACAGTCTATGACTAGGGTGGCTGGAGTCTTTGACAATTTTGAGGGCCTTCCTCTGACACCGCCTGGTATAGAGGTCCTGGATGGCAGGAAGCTTGGCCCCAGTGATGTACTGGGCCGTACGCACTACCCTCTGTAGTGCCTTGCGGTCGGAGGCCGAACAGTTGCCATACCAGGCGGTGATGCAACCAGTCAGGATGCTCACGATGGTGCAGCTGTAGAATTTTTTGAGGATCTGAGGACCCATGCCAAATCTTTTCAGTCTCCTGAGGGAGAATAGGCTTTGTCGTGCCCTCTTCACGACTGTCTTGGTGTGTTTGGACCATGATAGTTTGTTGGTGATGTGGACACCAAGGAACTTGAAGCTCTCAACCTGTTCCACTACAGCCCTGTCGATGAGAATGGGGGCGTGCTCAGTCCTCTTTTTTTTCCTGTAGTCCACAATCATCTCCTTTGTCTTGGTCACGTTGAGGGAGAGGTTGTCCTCTGTAGCTCAGCTGGTAGAGCACGGCGCTTGTAACGCCAAGGTAGTGGGTTCGATCCCCAGGACCACCCATACACAAAAATGTATGCACGCATGACTGTAAGTCGCTTTGGATAAAAGCGTCTGCTAAATGGCATATTATTTATTTTTATATTATCCTGGCACCACACTGCCAGGTCTCTGACCTCCTCCCTATAGGCTGTCTCATCGTTGTCGGTGATCAGGCCTACCACTGTTGTGTCGTCGGCAAACTTAATGATGGTGTTGGAGTTGTGCCTGGCCATGCAGTCATGGGTGAACAGGGAGTACAGGAGGGGACTGAGCACGCACCCCTGAGGGGCCCCCGTGTTGAGGATCAGTGTGGCAAATGTGTTGTTACCTACCCTTACCACCTGGGGGCGGCCCGTCAGGAAGTCCAGGATCTAGTTGCAGAGGGAGGTGTTTAGTACCAGTATCCTTAGCATAGTGATGAGCTTTGAGGGCACTATGGTGTTGAATGCTGAGCTGTAGTCAATGAATAGCATTCTCACGTAGGTGTTCCTCTTGTCCAGGTGGGAAAGGGCAATGTGGAGTGCAATAGAGATTGCATCATCTGTGGATCTGTTGGGGCGGTATGCAAATTAGAGTGGGTCTAGGGTTTCTGGGATAATGGTGTTGATGTGAGCCATGACCAGCCTTTCAAAGCACTTCATGGCTACAGATGTGCTGGCCCAGGTCTGGCCCTGTGTTCTGACCTCTCTCTCTCTCTCTCTCTCTCGTTTGTTCTTGTTGATTACTCAGGTCTGGCTGAGCGTTCTGATCTCTAAGATTGGCTCAGTGCATTGACCCTATCGGTTTGTGTGATTGCTCAGGTCTGTCCCAGTGTGTTGGCCTCATTTCTCTCTGTGGTTGATTACTCAGGTCTGGCCCAGTGTTCTGATCTGATCTCTCTCTCTGTGTATGTGTCATTGACCTCCCCGCTCTCTCTCTCTCTCTCTCTCTCTCTCTCTCTCTCTCTCTCTCTCTCTCTCTCTCTCTCTCTCTCTCTCTCTCTCTCTCTCTCTCTCTCTCTCTCTGTCTCTGTCTCTGTCTCTGTCTCTCTGTCTCTCTGTGTGTGACTGTGCTTGCTCAGGTCTGGCCCAGTGTGCGGAGCTGTGCTGGCAGCTGAGAGGCCAGGCTGAGAGGAGGCAGGTCCCGGGGGCGAAGGTGGCCCTGCAGCACAACATCGGTCTGGGAGGAGCTGTGGTCGTCACTCTCTACAGGATGGGCTTCCCTCAGGACGCCAGGTGAGTTTATCTGCCAACCAACTAACTAATTAACTGACTAGGTGAGAAACACACCACTGAGGTGATTTACCAACTAACTAGGCTAGCTAACTAACTAGTTAACAAACTATTAAACTAATTAGCGAACTGACTTAACTGACTGCTAGAAGAGTTAATAATGTGTGATTTCTTAGTCTATATCTCTCAGATCCTTGCAGAAATCGTATGTTGTTTAAAATAATAGAAACCAGCTTTAGCATAAAGGCAAAGTTTTTTTTTAAAAATTTTAGGGGCAATTCCATGGTAACAGAATTTTTCTACTTTAAAATGTACAATAAATAAAACCATTGCTTTCCATGTTTAACAAACCATAAAACTCTATGCACAAGGACAACTTTAAACAATTTCCACAGAACATGTTGCAACACAGATACAACGTTTTTCCAATAAAGGTTTTTATAAAAACAATTGACTGTTTTTTATTTGTTCAAAGTAGTCATTGTACATAGAGTTGTTTGGTTTATCAAATGTTGAAATCAATGTTTTTTTGTTAGGCAAATATTTTAAAGTGACAAAATCGTCTCAGAGTAATTCTGTTACAGAGGAAATGGCTGGATCTCTTCAGGCTTACATCTTCAAAAAGTCATTGTTTGAGCTGGGTAACATGGTTCTCATCTCAAAACTGTTTTTCACGGTATTGAATTGGCTTCAAAGATATAGTTGGTGGCATTGTGAACAATCTTGTTGCTTCTCTGTATGATAGTTGTTGTGAATATTGTGAGGTAAAATGTGAGCATTCCTCACAACTCGGTCTTATCCTCTATACTGCACCAAACCCATGTTTTGTAAAAAGTTCCTAATGTGAGAGAAAGATGAATGTGTAACATGTTTACCTGCTTTGTTTAACAAATAGTAAGACATTTCTGTCCTATTAATGCTGTGTTTTTGTAAAGGGATGGTTTCTACTCCAGCTCCCTGCAGCTAGTCTAGGCGTGTGGTCAAGGACATGGGGTTTTACTTGAGATATGGGTATCTGGAGCTGGCAACTGATTTATGAATGTCTAGGTGATAAAACCAACAGCCACATTCCATTTAACGATGTGTGAGAGGGAGATGTCTCTGGTCTGACTGAGCCTGCATTTTGAATTGGTGTTTGTGTAATGTAAGGTACCAGGGAGAGATGGCTCGGGTGTGGATAATGTTGATAAGAACCTTGTCTTGGGGGCCAAACCCTGGTTTCCATACAATGAGAACAGTCTTCACCGCAGATACTGTCTGCTGTGAATTATTAATTGATTTCATACAAATCCTAACCTTTTGACTCATTCCACACATCTGCTGTTTGTCATGTAGAGTGAGAGGGGGTATCGTGCTATAAAAGATGTCAGAGCTCTCAACCCAACAGTCAAGAGTGTTGGGTCGACCAGCCTCACTTTACTACCTTATTAATACGTTTTGAATAAAGTAATATCCTGATCGGTGATTGACCTTGTCTCTCCTCATTATTGATTAGAATTTCCACGACACTAATAACTGAGAAAAGCAAACATTCTCACACACACACACACACACACACACACACACACACACACACACACACACACACACACACACAAACACACAACAACAGGGACAGACCTACTTGTCTTTTTTCCACCTGTTCTTTCTCCTGAGTGACAGGCTATAGAAAAACACTTGGCATTCAGGTAAATAGTCTACCTGTCGTTCAGACCTGTCGTTCAGTCTACCTGATGTGTAGGTAGACAGACCTGTCATTCAGTCTACTTGATGTGTAGGTAGACAGACCTGTCATTCAGTCTACCTGATGTGTAGGTAGACAGACCTGTCATTCAGTCTACTTGATGTGTAGGTAGACAGACCTGTCATTCAGTCTACCTGATGTGTAGGTAGACAGGTCTGTCGTTCAGTCTACCTGATGTGTCGTTCAGTCTACCTGATGTGTAGGTAGACAGGTCTGTCGTTCAGTCTACCTGATGTGTCGTTCAGTCTACCTGATGTGTCGGTAGACAGGTCTGTCGTTCAGTCTACCTGATGTGTCGTTCAGTCTACCTGATGTGTCGGTAGACAGGTCTGTCGTTCAGTCTACCTGATGTGTCGTTCAGTCTACCTGATGTGTAGGTAGACAGGTCTGTCGTTCAGTCTACCTGATGTGTACAGTTCGGAACAAGTCGGATGTTTACATACACTTAGGTTGGAGTCATTAAAACTCGTTTTTCAACCACTCCACAAATTTCTTGTTAACAAACTATAGTTTTAGCATGTCGGTTAGGACATCTACTTTGTACATGACACAAGTAATTTTTCCAACAATTGTTTACAGACAGATTATTTCACTTATAATTTACGGTATCACAATTCCAGTGGGTCAGAAGTTTTACATACATTAAGTTGACTGTGCCTTTAAACAGCTTGGAAAATTCCAGAAAATGATGTCATGGCTTTAGAAGCTTCTGATAGGCTAATTGACATCATTTGAGTCAATTGGAGGTGTACCTGTGTATGTATTTCAAGGCCTACCTTCAAACTCAGTGCCTCTTTGCTTGACATCATGGGAAAATCAAAAGAAATCAGCCAAGACCTCAGAAAAGAAATTGTCGACCTCCACAAGTCTGGTTCATCCTTGGGAGCAATTTCCAAATGCCTGAATGTACCACGTTCATCTGTACAAATAATAGTATGCAAGTATAAACACCATGGGACAACGCAGCCGTCATACCGCTCAGGAAGGTGACGCGTTCTGTCTCCAAGAGATTAACGTACTTTGGTGCGAAAAGTGCAAATCAATCCCAGAACAACAGCAAAGGACCTTGTGAAGATGCTGGAGGAAACCGGTACAAAAGTATCTATATCCACAGTAAAACGAGTCCTATATCGACATAACCTGAAAGGCCACTCAGCAAGGAAGAAGCCACTGCTCCAAAACCGCCATAAAAAAGCCAAACTACAGTTTGCAACTGCACATGGGGACAAAGATCATACTTTTTTGGAGAAATGTCTTCTGGTCTGATGAAACAAAAATAATAATAAATAATAATAATATGCCATTTAGCAGACGCTTTTATCCAAAGCGACTTACAGTCATGCGTGCATACATTTTTGGGTATGGGTGGTCCCGGGGATCGAACCCACTACCTTGGCGTTACAAGCGCCGTGCTCTACCAGCTGAGCTACAGAGGACCAATGGTCATTATGTTTGGCCATAATGACCATTGTTACGTTTGGAGGAAAAAGAGGGTAGCTTGCTAGCAGAAGAACACCATCCCAACTGTGAAGCACGGGGGTTGCAGCATCATGCTGTGGGGGTGCTTTGCTGCAGGAGGGACTGGTGCACTTCACAAAATAGATGACATCATGAGGAAGGAAAATTATGTGGATATATTGAAGCAACATCTCAAGACATCAGTCAGGAAGTTAAAGCTTGGTCGCAAATGGGTCTTCCAAATGGACAATGACCCCAAGCATACTTCCAAAGTTGTGGCAAAATGGCTTAAGGACAACAAAGTCAAGGTATTGGAGTGGCCATCACAAAGCCCTGACCTCAATCCTATAGAAAATGTGTGGGTAGAACTGAAAAGGCGTGTGCGAGCAAGGAGGCCTACAAACCTGACTCGGTTACACCAGCTCTGTCAGGAGGAATGGGCAAAAATTCACCCAACTTATTGTGGGAAGCTTGTGGAAGGCTACCCGAAACGTTTGACCCAAGTTAAACATTTACATTTTAGTCATTTAGCAGACACTCTTATCCAGAGCGAGTTACAGTTAGTGAGTGCATACATTTAATTTTTTTATACTGGCCCCCCATGGGAATCGAACCCACAACCGTGCTCTACCAACTGAGCTACATCCCTGCCGGCCATTCCCTCCCCTACCCTGGACGACGCTGGGCCAATTGTGCGCCGCCCCATGGGTCTCCTGGTCGCGGCCGGCTACGACAGAGCCTGGATTCGAACCAGGATCTCTAGTGGCACAGCTACCACTGCGCCACTCTGGAGACAATTTAAAGGCAATGCTACCAAATACTAATTGAGTGTATGTAAACTTCTGACCCACTGGGAATGTGATGAAATAAATAAAAGCTGAAATAAATCATTCTCTCTATTATTATTCTGACATTTCACATTCTTAAAATAAAGTGGTGATCCTAACTGACCTAAGACAGGGAATTTTTACTAGGATTAAATGTCAGGAATTGTGAAAAACTGAGTTTAAATGTATTTGGCCAAGGTGTATGTAAACTTCCAACTTTAACTGTAGGTAGACAGGCCTGTCGTTCAGTCTACCTGATGTGTAGGTAGACAGACCTAAAAGTACTGTGGTACTTACCTTAAAACATTCTGTACAAAGGACTAACAACAGCAGAGCATTATGATCTACTAGCTACTGGTGTTTTATTAAAGGCCTTTTTAGTAGGACAAAAGCCAAGGCGTGTGTGTGTGTGTGTGTGTGTGTGTTTTTGTGTTTGAATGTACCAATGTTGAAAGTGGTGTGTCCAAGGCCATTATTGTGTGTGTCAAAAGTAGTGCACAAACTAGGGAATAGGGTACCATTTGGGCCTCAGACACAGCCTGTACTTTAACCTTCTGTGTTGGAACAGTTTAAGTGGAGCCACTGCAGTATGACCTTGGACAGACTCCTTTCAACACACACGTTTACTTTATGACTGTCCTTCAATGATGATGTTGCAAACACACACTCATTTTTAATAGCCTCTCTTTCTCTCTCGTAGAGAACGCTCTCCAACTGAAGCCTGTCTCTGTGTGTGTGTTCTAGGTCCCAGATAGCGGCTGTCCCCACCAGAGCAGAAAGTCTGGAGGGCTTCAAAGCCTATTCTGTCTTCCAGGAGATAGAGAAGAAACTACACGAGGTACACCCCCTGGACAAACCAAATTCCTATTAACCATTTATATCCTTTTAATGCAAAGTCCAAATGTATTCATGTTCTGTGTGGGTGCTGACGACTGCAGACTCTTACCTCAGTCTCACTCTGCAGTGTCATTGCTGCTTGTTTGTCACATCAATTAAGTGCCACATTTTAATGTTATTTAACAAAGCTTTTTGTATTATAATAATGACTTATTTGCCACATTTGAATTTTATTTAACAAAGCTTTTTTAAAAATTATAATAATGACTTTATGAGGTCATTTGTGTCTCTGTTTAACAGTCTGTCACCAGAGACCAATGTCAAGGTAGTCTCAGAACCCAGTAAAACTAGCTAGCTACGTGATTTATGTGAGTCCGTCACCTCATACAGTACCAGTCAAAAGGTTGGACAAACCTACTCATTCCAGGGTGTTTCTTAATTTTTTACTATTTTAAACATTGTAGAATAATAGTGAAGACATCAAAACTATGAAATAACACATATGGAATCATGTAGTAACCAAAAAAGTGTTAAACAAATCAAAATAAATTTGAGATTCTTCAAAGTAGCCAACCTTTGCCTTGATGACAGCTTTGCACACTCTTGGCATTCTCTCAACCAGCTTCACCTGGAATTGTTTTCCAACAGTCTTGAAGGAGTTCCCACATATGCTGAGCACTTGTTGGCTGCTTTTCCTTCACTCTGCGGTCCAACTCATCCCAAACCATCTCAATTGGGTTGAGGTCTGGGGATTGTGGAGGCCAGGTCATCTGATGCAGCACTCCTCACTCTCCTTCTTGGTCAAATAGCCCTTACACAGCCTGGAGGTGTGTTTTGGGTCATTGTCCCACTAAGCGCAAACCAGATGGGATGGCGTATCGCTGCAGAATGCTGTGGTAGCCATGCTGGTTAAGTGTGCCTTGAATTCTAAATAAATCACTGACAGTGTCACCAGCAAAGCTCCATCACACCAACTCCTCCATGCTTCTAGGTGGAAACCACACATGCGGAGATCATCCGTTCACCTACTCTGCGTCTCACAAAGACACGGCGGTTGGAAGCAAAAATCTCAAATTTGGACTCAACAGACCAAAGGACAGATTTCCACCGATCTAATGTCCATTACTCGTGTTTCTTGGCCCAAGCAAGTCTCTTCTTATTGGTGTCCTTTAGTAGTGGTTTCTTTGCAGCAATTCGACCATGAATGCCTGATTCACTCAGTCTCCTCTGAACAGTTGATGTTGAGATGTGTCTGTTACTTGAACTCTGTGAAACATTTATTTGGGCTGCAATCTGAGGTGCAGTTAACTCTACTGAACCTATCCTCTGCAGCAGAGGTACTCTGGGTCTTCCATTCCTGTGGCGGTCCTCATGAGAGCCAGTTTCATCATAGCGCTTGATGGTTTTTGCGACTGCACTCTTGACATTTTCAGTATTGACTGACCTTCATGTCTTAAAGTAATGATGGACTGTCTCTTTGCTTATTTGAGCTGTTCTTGCCATAATATGGACTTGGTATTTTACCAAATAGGGCTATCTTCTGTATACCCCCCCTACCTTGTCACAACACAACGGATTGGCTCAAACGCATTAAGATGGAAAGAAATTCCACAAATTAACTTTTAATAAGGCACACCTGTTTAATTGAAATGCATTCCAGGTCACTACCTCATGAAGCTGGTTGAGAGAATGCCAAGAGTGTGCAAAGCTGTCATCAAGGCAAAGGGTGGCTACTTTGAAGAATCTGAAATATAAAATATATTTTGATTTGTTTAACACTTTTTTGGTTAGTACATGATTCCATATGTGCTATTTCATAGTTTTGATGTCTTCACTATTATTTTAAAATGTAAAAATAAAGAAAAACCCTGGAATGAGTAGGTGTCCAAACTTTTTTGACTGGTACTGTATATATTTAGGTAACGTTAACCCGACGCCAGCCTCCGCTTCCGTGTTTGAGTGATGGACAAGACTTTGAAGTATGGTGATGCAACATTAACCTAACACAACCCAACAGAACGCAAAGCCATAACAGTCCATCTCTCTCTGCTCTGATTGGGTCACATTGCAGGAAGGAAAAGACGTTGTGAAGAAGATTGGTGGAGTTTTTGCCTTCAAGGTGAAAGATGGACCAGAGGGGAGAGACGCTCTGTGGGTCGTAGACGTGAAGAATGGACAAGGCTCCGTGAGCAACGATGCTGGTGTGTGTCTGTCCGTGTGTCTGTCCGTGTGTGTCTATGTGCGTGTCTCATCAGAATATTTGGTCTTTGTGTTTTGACAATGTTGAGTGTTTTTATCAATGTGAGCGTTAGAGGACTTGGAGGAGCTGGGATTCTGCCATATTAGATTTCCTGACAAAAAAAAAACAGAACTAATGTCCGTCTGAGGAGATGGTTGTCTGCAGAATATAAAAGGATGGACAGTCTGTCTTCTGAGAGCAGCTCTCTAATGCAAAGACAAAGAAGGATTTTAATCAAACGCCAAACGCACACAAACACAACTTTTAAATTGCATCCTTTAGGAAACACACACACAGTCTCACAGATAAACTTTTTAAATTGCTTCCATTATGGCTGTCTGGACCAGTGTCCTGTTCTTCCACTCAGCTCTGTTGAAAAACCTTTCTAAACTTGACCTTCCTCTGAGCATGTTATCAAACCCATCTCACTTGTTAGGATGTTGTATAGAAAGCAAGTGTGCGTCCCAGATTGCACCCAATGCCCTATATGGTGCACTACTTTTGACCAGAGCCGTATTCGGGTGGCATTTGGGACACAGCCCCAACAGTACGTTGAATGGTCTCTAAAGTGCAGCGAACATACTCTTCCTGGGGTCCAAACATATTAAAACACTTACATTACATATAAAAACAAAGTATAAAACAGTACATCATATAACATTATTACACCACTACCTATCTACAATACAACATGTTTAATACCACCATACAACAATATCACAAAGGGTGCGTATGCATGTGTCTATACCTTTGTGTGTGTCTCTTCACAGTCCCCGTTGTTCCATAAGGTGTGTTTTTATCTGTTTTTTTAAAAATCTGATTCTACTGCTTGCATCAGTTACCTGATGTGGAATAGAGTTCCATGTAGTCATGGCTCTATGTAGTACTGTGCGCCTCCCATAGTCTGTTCTGGACTTGGGGACTGTGAAGAGACCTCTGGTGGTATGTCTTGTGGGGTATGCATGGGTGTCCGAGCTGTGTGCCAGTATTCCAAACAGACAGCTCGGTACATTCAGCTTGTCAACACCTCTTACAAAAACAAGCAGTGATGAAGTCAATCTCTCTTCACTCTAAGCCAGGAGAGACTGACATGCATGTCATTAATTTTAGCTCTCCGTGTACTTTTAAGGGCCAGCCGTGCTGCCCTGTTCTGAGCCAACTGCAGTTTTCCCAAGTCCCTCTTTGTGGCACCTGATCACACTACTGAACAGTAGTCTAGGTGCAACAAAACTAGGGCCTGTAGGACCTGCCTTGTTGATAGTGTTGTTAAGAAGGCAGAGCAGCGCTTAATTATGGACATACTTCTCCCCATCTTAGCTACTGTTGTATCAATATGCTTTGACCATGACAGTTTACAATCCAGGGTTACTCCAAGCAGTTTAGTCACCTCAACTTACTCAATTTCCACATGATTCATTATGAGATGTAGTTGAGGTTTAGGGTTTAGTGAATGATTTGACCCAAATACAATGCTTTTAGTTTTGGAAATATTTAGGACTAACTTATTCCTTGCCACCCATTCCGAAACTAACTGCAACTCTTTCTTAAGTGTTGCAGTTATTTCAGTTGCTGTAGTAGCTGACGTGTATAGTGTTGAGTCATCCGCATACATAGACACACTGGCTTTACTCAAAGCCAGTGGCATGTCGTTAGTAAAGATGGGAAAAAGTAAGGGGGCTAGACAGCTGCCCTGGGGAATGCCTGACTCTACCTGGATTAAGTTTGAGAGGCTTCCATTAAAGAACACCCTCTGTGTTCTGTTAGACAGTTAACCCTTTATCCACATTATAGCAGGGGGTGTAAAGCCATAACACATACGTTTTTCCAGCAGCAGACTATGATCAATAATGTCAAAAGCCGCACTGAAGTCTAACAAAACAGCCCCCACAATCTTTTTATCATCAATTTCTCTCAGCCAATCATCAGTCATTGATGTAAGTGCTGTGCTTGATGAATGTCATTTTCTATAAGCATGCTGAAAGTTTGTTGTCAATTTGTTTACTGTAAAATAGCATTGTATCTGGTCAAACACTATTTATTCCAATAGTTTACTAAGGGTTGGTAACAGGAGATGGCTCCTGAGTGGCGCAGTGGTCTAAGGCACTGCATCGCAGTGCTAACTGTGCCACTAGAGATCCTGGTTCGAATCCAGGCTCTGTCGCAGCCGGCCGCGACCGGGAGACTCATGGGCGGTGCACAATTGGCCCAGCGTCGTCCAGGGTAGGGGAGGGAATGGCCGGCAGGGATGTAGCTCAGTTGATAGAGCATGGCGTTTGCAACGCCAGGGTTGTGGGTTCAATTCCCAGAGCATGGAGTTTGCAACGCCAGGGTTGTGGGTTCAATTCCCACGGGGGGCCAGTATAAAAAAAAAAAATGTATTCACTAACTGTAAGTCGCTCTGGATAAGAGCGTCTGCTAAATGACTAAAATGTAATGTAAATGTAACAGGCTGATTGGTCGGCTATTTGAGCCAGTAAAGGGGGCTCTACTATTTTTAGGTAGCGGAATGACTTTTGCTTCCCTCCAGGCCTGAGGTTACACACTTTCTAGTAGGCTTAAATTGAAAATATGGCAAATAGGAGTGGCAATATCGTCCGCTATTATCCTCAGTAATTTTCCATCCAATTTGTAAGACCCCGGTGGCTTGTTATTGTTAATAGACAGCAATACGTTTTTCACCTCTTCCACACTCACTTTACAGAATTCAAAATTACAGTGCTTGTCTTTCATAATTTGGTCAGATATACTTGGATGTGTAGTGTCAGCAGTTGTTGCTGGCATGTCATGCCTAAGTTTGCTCATCTTGCCAATGAAAAAATTATTAAAGTAGTTGGCAATATCAGTTGGTTTTGTGATGAATGAGCCATCTGATTCAATGAATGATGGAGCTGAGTTAGCCTTTTGTTGTTGTTTTCATGTTGAGTTAATAATAATAATAATAATATGCCATTTAGCAGACGCTTTTATCCAAAGCGACTTAGTCATGCGTGCATACATTTTTGTGTATGGGTGGTCCCGGGGATCGAACCCACTACCCTGGCGTTACTAGCGCCGTGCTCTACCAGCTGAGCTACAGAGGACCACAAAAACTAGACGTTGAACTGACGTCTGTGCCCAGTGGGTTGCGAAAGTTTCCATGTCCCCTAATGTTTTTACAGCTACTAGGAAGATTTTAACCTACTTAACCCAAACATTTCCCCAAGTTTTCACCATCATTGTAAAGCTCTAGGTATGTTGTTGCTTTGACAGTCATTTCTGAAAGACTATTATTTAATCATGTGATTAGTAATTCATTTACGTCTCTCATTTTAAGGTCAACCCTGTTACTTGAACTGAACTCTCGTTTTATAGTCCAAATAAATATTGAACATCTAATAGTGAAATCATAATGTACAAGCAGGGTGAGCTCTTTTTCGCCGTTTTGTGGTGGAAAACTGAGGGGCTCGAGCGTAACACGTAAAAACCCTCTTATCCATAGATAGACAGGCTAGAAATGTTTTTAACCATTACATTTTTTTTGGTGAAACATGCATTCAATTGCCCCTCGCTGTTGCACACAACAAGCTTCCATTCCCCCTGTCACAAGGGGAGTTATGGCTGATAAGATGAAATCATCAACCCTGATACTTTATTTGGAACTTATAGGCATTTACTATAGTATAAAAAAAAAAAATTACTATAGTATTTACAATTTTTTTTACTATAGTATTTTTTTTACATTTAAACTCTTGATGTGAACATTTGTTATTTTATTAAGTTGAACATGTGAGCCAGTTTCATCATAGCGCACATAACATGTGCTCTTTAAAACAATGTTAAAATTAGGTGAAATCAAACGTTTTTTTTGGACCAAGTTATACTACTCAAAAGGCACCCAATTGGTGGAACGACCCAACAACCGAGTCTATCATCTGTCTAGCTATGAATAGCAAAGTCCTTATTATTATGGTGCAAATAATTGATGTTCCCATGTACTGCATTGTTGATCAGACCATTCTCACCTCATCCTACCCACTTATGTATGTCTGTGTCCCAAATAGGCTCTGGTCAAAAGTACTACACTTTATAGGGAAAACGTTGCCATTTGGGACACAGCCTATGTCACATGTAATCAGTAGTACAGTAATCATTTTAATACTGGAAAGTTATGTGGGGCAGGATAATTGAAGGAAGGTTATGTGGGGCAGGATAATTGAAGGAAGGTTATGTGGGGCAGGATAATTGAAGGAAGGTTATGTGGGGCAGGATAATTGAAGGAAGGTTATGTGGGGCAGGATAATTGAAGGAAGGTTATGTGGGGCAGGATAATTGAAGGAAGGTTATGTGGGGCAGGATAATTGAAGGAAGGTTATGTGGGGCAGGATAATTGAAGGAAGGTTATGTGGGGCAGGATAATTGAAGGAAGGTTTTGTAGGGGCAGGATAATTGAAGGAAGGTTTTGTAGGGCAGGATAATTGAAGGAAGGTTTTGTAGGGCAGGATAATTGAAGGAAGGTTTTGTATGGCAGGATAATTGAAGGAAGGTTTTGTAGGGCAGGATAATTGAAGGAAGGTTTTGTAGGGCAGGATAATTGAAGGAAGGTTATGTGGGGCAGGATAATTGAAGGAAGGTTTTGTAGGGCAGGATAATTGAAGGAAGGTTTTGTGTGGCAGGATAATTAAAGGAAGGTTTTGTAGGGCAGGATAATTAAAGGAAGGTTTTGTAGGGCAGGATAATTGAAGGAAGGTTATGTGGGGCAGGATAATTGAAGGAAGGTTTTGTAGGGCAGGATAATTGAAGGAAGGTTTTGTAGGGCAGGATAATTGAAGGAAGGTTTTGTAGGGCAGGATAATTGAAGGAAGGTTTTGTAGGGCAGGATCATTGAATGAAGGTTTTGTACGGCAGGATAATTGAAGGATGGTTTTTGTAGGGCAGGATAATTGAAGGAAGGTTTTGTGGGGCAGGATAATTGAAGGAAGGTTTTGTAGGGCAGGATAATTGAAGGAAGGTTTTGTAGGGCAGGATAATTGAAGGAAGGTTTTGTAGGGCAGGATAATTGAAGGAAGGTTTTGTAGGGCAGGATAATTAAAGGAAGGTGTTGTAGGGCAGGATCATTGAAGGAAGGTTTTGTGGGGCAGGATAATTGAAGGAAGGTGTTGTAGGGCAGGATAATTGAAGGAAGGTGTTGTAGGGCAGGATAATTGAAAGAAGGTTTTGTAGGGCAGGATAATTGAAGGAAGGTTTGGTAGGGCAGGATAATTGAAGGAAGGTTTTGTAGGGCAGGATAATTGAAGGAAGGTTTTGTAGGGGAGGTTAATTGAAGGAAGGTTTTGTAGGGCAGGATAATTGAAAGAAGGTTTTGTAGGGCAGGATAATTGAAGGAAGGTGTTGTAGGGCAGGTTAATTGAAGGAAGGTTTTGTAGGGCAGGATAATTGAAGGAAGGTTTTGTAGGGCAGGATAATTGAAGGAAGGTTTTGTAGGGCAGGATAATTGAAGGAAGGTTTTGTAGGGCAGGATAATTGAAGGAAGGTTTTGTAGGGGAGGTTAATTGAAGGAAGGTTTTGTAGGGCAGGATAATTGAAAGAAGGTTTTGTAGGGCAGGATAATTGAAGGAAGGTTTTGTAGGGCAGGATAATTGAAGGAAGGTTTTGTAGGGGAGGTTAATTGAAGGAAGGTTTTGTAGGGGAGGTTAATTGAAGGAAGGTTTTGTAGGGCAGGATAATTGAAGCTCTGTTATTTTATTCTCTCCTCCATTCAGATAAGAAGGCTGACTGTACTATCACCATGGGAGATGAAGACTTAATGATGCTGATGACAGGCAAGATGAATCCACAGACGGTGAGTCTTTAAAACAACAATGAGTAATGCTGCCTATTCCTTATATAGTACACTACTTTTTACCAAAGACCTACGGTAATAGGGTTCCATTTGGGATAAAGCCCAATGCTCTTGTCCTCTTGTTCAGTTTTCACGAGGTAAATAGGTGTTAGATGACCTTTTATAGAACACGTGTGCATTTACTTTACACAGATGTCACATGAGAATGAAAGCTCCTAAAATGGATCCCTCGTCTTGGTTATAATCATGCATGGATGAAAGTGGCGAAGTGTTGCTGTTTACACATTTTTGGGTGAAGGGTGAGTACTTCACCTGGATATGACCACACTTGAAGTTATATACAGTAAAGTGGATCTCTATGTCTCATTGATGGAGATCAGTCATTTCAATATCTTTTATATTGAGATTCTTCACTCACTTTTAGTCCAAATTAGGCTTGGGCGGTACACCAGGGCATTTGGAAAAAGCCACGGGATGGTTTTTCAATACCGTCAAAACTATTTATTTAAAGTTTTCAATAAATGTCAATGTTTGTAGCTGCTTTTTAAGTGAATACCTGCAGTGAACTTGTGCAATACGTTAGGAGATAAAGCAGATCACATTCTTCATTTCACTTGTCACTTTATTTTACATTATGAGGCTTACCGTAGTTCCCCAGAACAGTTGAGCCAGTCACGTGTTTTGTTGTTGTAAATAACACAACAGGTGTTGAGCTGGTGAGTCCATAGCGTTCTATACTCTCTGTTGTGCGGCGGACAGGTGATGAAGTTAAACTTGTATGCAATTCACTACTAAATGTTTGATATCTTATAATAGCTTTCTGACAGAAGTCAAAGAGCCCTGGATGAGTTCTGTACAGCTGCCATTTTGTCCCTGTGCTTCCTGCTAGTGTTCTTTTTCTCCTCCGTTCTCCCCTCTGCTCCGTGTGCACATGCTGCTCTTCCTTCAGAAAAGCATGCATCACAACTTTGTTCATTTTCACAATTAATCTCGTTCACTTTCGCTTGTAAATGTCCCCACTCACTGAAAATGACAAGCTACTAGCGATGCTTGTATAACTTGATGAGCTCTCTCTCTCTCTCTCCCCTTCTCTCTCTCTCACCCCTTCTCTCTCTCTCCCCTTCTCTCTCTCTCACCCCTCCCCTAATAAATAAATGTCTAGTCAAGGCCTCCAGATGTATTAAGTGTACTAAGGGCAGTCTGTTCATGGACATTGACCCTGGACGTAAGGGACACAGTCTGACAACGCCCACAGACCAAGGACAATACACTCAACATGTAACAGACAGAGAAAAATTTTTATTGAAGGAGTTAGTTCCGTTCGGAAGCCAGGTAACACAGGGAAAGGACAGGTTTGGTCTCAGACCTCCGTTCAGAACCCAGGTAACACATGGGCCAGATTTGGCCAGGTTTGGTCTCAGACCTCTGTTCAAAACCCAGGTACCAGAGGGGCCAGGTTTGGTCTCAGACCTCCGTTCAGAACCCAGGTGCCAGAGGGAAAGGCCAGGTTTGGTCCCAGACCTCCGTTCAGATATAAAGGATTTCAAAGACCTGAGAGAGATTAGATTTATTGTTATTCAACTAACCTCGTCCCCAGGCCAGCTGGGGGACCAGACTATTATTGAAGTAACCTCGTCCCCAGGCCAGCTGGGGGACCAGACTATTATTGAAGTAACCTCGTCCCGAGGCCAGCTGGGGGACCAGACTATTATTGAAGTAACCTCGTCCCGAGGCCAGCTGGGGGACCAGACTATTATTGAAGTAACCTTGTCCCGAGGCCAGCTGGGGGACCAGACTATTATTGAAGTAACCTCGTCCCCAGGCCAGCTGGGGGACCAGACTATTATTGAAGTAACCTTGTCCCGAGGCCAGCTGGAGGACCAGACTATTATTGAAGTAACCTCGTCCCGAGGCCAGCTGGGGGACCAGACTATTATTGAAGTAACCTCGTCCCCAGGCCAGCTGGGGGACCAGACTATTATTGAAGTAACCTCGTCCCCAGGCCAGCTGGAGGACCAGACTATTATTGAAGTAACCTCGTCCCCAGGCCAGCTGGGGGACCAGACTATTATTGAAGTAACCTCGTCCCCAGGCCAGCTGGAGGACCAGACTATTATTGAAGTAACCTCGTCCCCAGGCCAGCAGGGGGACAAGACTATTATTGAAGTAACCTCGTCCCCAGGCCAGCTGGGGGACCAGACTATTATTGAAGTAACCTCGTCCCGAGGCCAGCTGGGGGACCAGACTATTATTGAAGTAACCTTGTCCCCAGGCCAGCTGGGGGACCAGACTATTATTGAAGTAACCTCGTCCCGAGGCCAGCTGGGGGACCAGACTATTATTGAAGTAACCTCGTCCCGAGGCCAGCTGGGGGACCAGACTATTATTGAAGTAACCTTGTCCCGAGGCCAGCTGGAGGACCAGACTATTATTGAAGTAACCTCGTCCCGAGGCCAGCTGGGGGACCAGACTATTATTGAAGTAACCTCGTCCCCAGGCCAGCTGGGGGACCAGACTATTATTGAAGTAACCTCGTCCCCAGGCCAGCTGGGGGACCAGACTATTATTGAAGTAACCTCGTCCCGAGGCCAGCTGGGGGACCAGACTATTATTGAAGTGACCTCGTCCCCAGGCCAGCTGGGGGACCAGACTATTATTGAAGTAACCTTGTCCCGAGGCCAGCTGGGGGACCAGACTATTATTGAAGTAACCTTGTCCCGAGGCCAGCTGGGGGACCAGACTATTATTGAAGTAACCTCGTCCCCAGGCCAGCTGGGGGACCAGACTATTATTGAAGTAACCTCGTCCCGAGGCCAGCTGGGGGACCAGACTGTTATTGAAGTAACCTCGTCCCGAGGCCAGCTGGGGGACCAGACTATTATTGAAGTAACCTCGTCCCGAGGCCAGCTGGGGGACCAGACTATTATTGAAGTAACCTCGTCCCCAGGCCAGCTGGGGGACCAGACTATTATTGAAGTAACCTCGTCCCGAGGCCAGCTGGGGGACCAGACTATTATTGAAGTAACCTCGTCCCACCAGACTATTATTGAAGTAACCTCATCCCGAGGCCAGCTGGGGGACCAGACTATTATTGAAGTAACCTCGTCCCGAGGCCAGCTGGGGGACCAGACTATTATTGAAGTAACCTCGTCCTCAGGCCAGCTGGGGGACCAGACTATTATTGAAGTAACCTCGTCCCCAGGCCAGCTGGGGGACCAGACTATTATTGAAGTAACCTCGTCCTCAGGCCAGCTGGGGGACCAGACTATTATTGAAGTAACCTCGTCCCCAGGCCAGCTGGGGGACCAGACTATTATTGAAGTAACCTTGTCCCCAGGCCAGCTGGGGGACCAGACTATTATTGAAGTAACCTCGTCCCCAGGCCAGCTGGGTGACCAGACTATTATTGAAGTAACCTTGTCCCGAGGCCAGCTGGAGGACCAGACTATTATTGAAGTAACCTCGTCCCCAGGCCAGCTGGGGGACCAGACTGTTATTGAAGTGACCTCGTCCCCAGGCCAGCTGGGGGACCAGACTATTATTGAAGTAACCTTGTCCCCAGGCCAGCTGGGGGACCAGACTATTATTGAAGTAACCTCGTCCCCAGGCCAGCTGGGCGACCAGACTATTGTTGAAGTAACCTCGTCCCCAGGCCAGCTGGGGGACCAGACTATTATTGAAGTAACCTCGTCCCGAGGCCAGCTGGGGGACCAGACTATTATTGAAGTAACCTCGTCCCGAGGCCAGCTGAGGGACCAGACTATTATTGAAGTAACCTCGTCCCCAGGCCAGCTGGAGGACCAGACTATTATTGAAGTAACCTCGTCCTCAGGCCAGCTGGGGGACCAGACTATTATTGAAGTAACCTCGTCCCCAGGCCAGCTGGGGGACCAGACCATTATTGAAGTAACCTTGTCCCCAGGCCAGCTGGGGGACCAGACTATTATTGAAGTAACCTTGTCCCGAGGCCAGCTGGGGGACCAGACTATTATTGAAGTAACCTCGTCCCGAGGCCAGCTGGGGGACCAGACTATTATTGAAGTAACCTCGTCCCCAGGCCAGCTGGGGGAACAGACTATTATTGAAGTAACCTCGTCCCGAGGCCAGCTGGTGGACCAGACTATTATTGAAGTAACCTCGTCCCCAGGCCAGCTGGGGGACCAGACTATTATTGAAGTAACCTCGTCCCCAGGCCAGCTGGGGGACCAGACTATTATTGAAGTAACCTCGTCCCGAGGCCAGCTGGGGGACCAGACTATTATTGAAGTAACCTCGTCCCGAGGCCAGCTGGGGGACCAGACTATTATTGAAGTAACCTTGTCCCCAGTCCAGCTGGGGGACCAGACTATTATTGAAGTAACCTCGTCCCCAGGCCAGCTGGGGGACCAGACTATTATTGAAGTAACCTCGTCCCGAGGCCAGCTGGGGGACCAGACTATTATTGAAGTAACCTTGTCCCGAGGCCAGCTGGGGGACCAGACTATTATTGAAGTAACCTCGTCCCGAGGCCAGCTGGGGGACCAGACTATTATTGAAGTAACCTCGTCCCGAGGCCAGCTGGGGGACCAGACTATTATTGAAGTAACCTCGTCCCGAGGCCAGCTGAGGGACCAGACTATTATTGAAGTAACCTCGTCCCCAGGCCAGCTGGGGGACCAGACTATTATTGAAGTAACCTCGTCCCGAGGCCAGCTGGGGGACCAGACTATTATTGAAGTAACCTCGTCCCCAGGCCAGCTGGGGGACCAGACTATTATTGAAGTAACCTCGTCCCCAGGCCAGCTGGGGGACCAGACTATTATTGAAGTAACCTCGTCCCCAGGCCAGCTGGGGGACCAGACTATTATTGAAGTAACCTCGTCCCCAGGCCAGCTGGGGGACCAGACTATTATTGAAGTAACCTCGTCCCCAGGCCAGCTGGGGGACCAGACTATTATTGAAGTAACCTCGTCCCCAGGCCAGCTGGGGGACCAGACTATTATTGAAGTAACCTCGTCCCGAGGCCAGCTGGGGGACCAGACTATTATTTAAGTAACCTCGTCCCCAGGCCAGCTGGGGGACCAGACTTTTATTGAAGTAACCTCGTCCCGAGGCCAGCTGGGGGACCAGACTGTTATTGAAGTAACCTCGTCCCCAGGCCAGCTGGGGGACCAGACTATTATTGAAGTAACCTCGTCCCGAGGCCAGCTGGGGGACCAGACTATTATTTAAGTAACCTTGTCCCCAGGCCAGCTGGGGGACCAGACTATTATTGAAGTAACCTCGTCCCGAGGCCAGCTGGGGGACCAGACTATTATTGAAGTGACCTCGTCCCCAGGCCAGCTGGGGGACCAGACTATTATTGAAGTAACCTCGTCCCGAGGCCAGCTGGGGACCAGACTATTATTTAAGTAACCTCGTCCCCAGGCCAGCTGGGGGACCAGACTTTTATTGAAGTAACCTCGTCCCGAGGCCAGCTGGGGGACCAGACTATTATTGAAGTAACCTCGTCCCCAGGCCAGCTGGGGGACCAGACTATTATTGAAGTAACCTCGTCCCGAGGCCAGCTGGGGGACCAGACTATTATTGAAGTAACCTCGTCCCTAGTCCAGCTGGGGGACCAGACTATTATTGAAGTAACCTCGTCCCCAGGCCAGCTGGGGGACCAGACTATTATTGAAGTAACCTCGTCCCGAGGCCAGCTGGGGGACCAGACTATTATTGAAGTAACCTCGTCCCCAGGCCAGCTGGGGGACCAGACTATTATTGAAGTAACCTCGTCCCGAGGCCAGCTGGGGGACCAGACTATTATTGAAGTAACCTCGTCCCCAGGCCAGCTGGGGGACCAGACTATTATTGAAGTAACCTCGTCCCGAGGCCAGCTGGGGGACCAGACTATTATTGAAGTAACCTCGTCCCGAGGCCAGCTGGGGGACCAGACTATTATTGAAGTAACCTCGTCCCCAGGCCAGCTGGGGGACCAGACTATTATTGAAGTAACCTCGTCCCGAGTCCAGCTGGGGGACCAGACTATTATTGAAGTAACCTCGTCCCCAGGCCAGCTGGGGGACCAGACTATTATTGAAGTAACCTCGTCCCGAGGCCAGCTGGGGGACCAGACTATTATTGAAGTAACCTCGTCCCCAGGCCAGCTGGGGGACCAGACTATTATTGAAGTAACCTCGTCCCCAGGCCAGCTGGGGGACCAGACTATTATTGAAGTGATTCCCAGGATCATTGTCTGACATTGAGGAGAGAGGGAGAAGACACAGCAGAGAGATTAGATTGATTATCGTGATGTCTTCAGCAGGTGGGCGTTTTCCAATCAACTTTTTGCCACTGATACAAAAACAATACAATTAGAGGAGAAATTCAACAGGGGAAGAATGTGATTAGTGATAGTGGATGTTTTTGGGCAAGTGAAGTGGGCGATTTTCAATCAAACTTTTGTTGCCAGGCCAGATCTAGGCCAACTTCCCACCCACACACCTGGGGCCATTGATTTATTTGGTTGAATTTATCCTTTCAGCAACACTGAACACAATCCTTTCTCTGTTTTCCCCTCCTTCATTTCCCCAAAGGAAAAATAAACCCGCACACTGCTCTTCTTACTATCACTTATGTTATTCAAGCTTTACGTGTCGGACTCTTAGTCTTCATCAGAGCTTTTATTTTGAGAGTCAGCATCAGCAAGCATAATTAATTGAACCTTTATTTAAACAGGAAAGACACTTGAGGTTAGAAACCTATTTTTGTAACTTTAACAGACATCACACACATACTTCCTCTAGGATGAATCCTGTAATGTTATGGTTATTTTGAGGGTTTAGGTCTGGGCCATTAATCCTGTCACCGTTTCTGCATTGGGTTTTATCTGAACGGCTGAAACGCAGGCAGGCACGCCTCCAGTTGGTTCCTGTCAGAGCAGAGCCGTTCCCTGGCTGAAAGCTGTCACCCTGACCAACACTGACATGGCCAGCCACTTGCTCCCTCCCTCCCTCCGTCCCTCCGTCCGTCCCTCTCTCCCTCCTTCCCTCTCTCCCCCTCTTTCTCTCTCCCTCTCTCCGGTGTCCCAGTTTTCAGTGTACCGTATTAATCCTGCAACTGGGTAACCTGAACCCTTTAAACCGCTGAGCCTGAGCCGTAGTTGACTTTCCCTATGCTTTAACCCATTCTCCTCTGATTTATAATTTCTCTCCCCTACATGTCCGCTGCAGGCGTTCTTCCAGGGCAAGCTGAAGATCGCAGGAAACATGGGCATGGCCATGAAGCTTCAGAGTCTGCAGCTGGTGCCAGCCAAAGCCAAGTTGTGATTGGCTGATAGACCCTCAGCTCTGGAACTCCTGCCATATGTAGCAGTTATGCACATTCTCTCTCTCACCTCTCCTCCTCTCTCACCTCTCCTCCTCTCTCACCTCTCCTCCTCTCTCACCTCTCCTACCTCTCTTCCTCTCTCTAACCTCTCCTCCTCTCTCACCTCTCCTCCTCTCTCACCTCTCCTCCTCTCTCACCTCTCCGCCTCTCTCACCTCTCCTCCTCTCTCACCTCTCCGCCTCTCTCACCTCTCCTCCTCTCTCACCTCTCCTACCTCTCTTCCTCCCTCTCACATCTCCTCCTCTCTCACCTCTCTCACCTCTCCTCCTCTCTCACCTCTCCGCCTCTCTCACTTCTCCTCCTCTCTCACCTCTCCTCCTCTCTCACCTCTCCTCCTCTCTCACCTCTCCTCCTCTCTCACCTCTCCGCCTCTCTCACCTCTCCTCCTCTCTCACCTCTCCTACCTCTCTTCCTCCCTCTCACATCTCCTCCTCTCTCACCTCTCTCACCTCCTCCTCTCTCACCTCTCCGCCTCTCTCACCTCTCCTCCTCTCTCACCTCTCCTCCTCTCTCACCTCTCCTACCTCTCTTCCTCTCTCTCACCTCTCCTCCTCTCTCACCTCTCTCACCTCTCCTCCTCTCACCTCTCGCTCACCTCTCCTCCTCTCTCACCTCTCCTCCTCTCTCACCTCTCCTCCTCTCTCACCTCTCCTACCTCTCTTCCTCTCTCTCACCTCTCACCTCTCCTCCTCTCACCTCTCGCTCACCTCTCCTCCTCTCTCACCTCTCCTCCTCTCTCCTCCTCTCTCACCGCTCCTCCTCTCACCGCTCCTCCTCTCTCACCTCTCCTCCTCTCTCACCTCTCTTCCTCTCTCACCTCTCCTCCTCGCTCACCTCTCCTCCTCTCTCACCTCTCCTCCTCTCTCACCTCTCTTCCTCTCTCACCTCTCCTCCTCTCTCACCTCTCCTCCTCTCTCCTCCTCTCTCCTCCTCTCTCACCTCTCCTCCTCTCTCACCTCTCCTCTTCTCTCACCTTTCTCTCACCTCTCCTTTCTCTCTCACCTCTCTCTCACCCCTCCTCCTCTCTCACCTCTCTCTCACCCCTCTTACTTCCCCTCCTCTCTCACCTCATGCCATCTCATCTCTCTCCACACCCTTTCACACTCACTCTTAATAATATAGCCTCTTGCTCTCTCTATCTCTATCTCTCTGTGTCCTTCGATCTGTCTATCGATCTCTTTGTCTCGATCTTTGAAATAGATTCTGTAGTAGATAATTAGTTAGAAATCAACCCCAGTGTGCCAAGATTCTAACTGCCTCAAGTGTCCTCTAACATAATTAATAATTAGATATTTTTCATATTTAATTCACATTTTCCTCATGATTATGGGTTCCTAATGTTTCGACCAACCAATGTGAAGATACATATATATATATATACACATAGAACTGGGAAATGTGTCTTAACTGTTGTCACAATATTCTGCTATCAGCTGCTGGGATAAACTGGAGGAGGAGAGATTGTGAAAGTTGTGAAAAGCAATTGAGGTCTCTCTGGACTCTTTGACGGCCATCTTATAAACAGCTTATGAAGCTGTTGCTGTGTCAAGAAAAGGAAAATATCATCTTTAAGACCCAACTAATCTGGTTTGATCTCCGGCACTGCTGTTCAGTCATTTAATACCACAGCGACCAGGCGTTAGCTGTGAGAAGACGGCAGGGACTCTCGCCTGCTCTCCCGCTACATAATAATAACACTGTCATTGCAGTAAATGTATACAATATTTTATGATTGTGTAGTAAATAATGTTTAATAGTAATGTAACATTGTGGACTAGTTGATAATAATACTGTCTGGACACCACTTTATGTGGCTCTGGGGTCTTTTTCTATGAACTGACAGTCTGATAGGTCCTGATTTGAGGAAATTATTTTGTATAGAATGTATATGTGTGAATGACTGAGCGAATGCTATTGATTTTTAAATAATAAATAACCCCCTATATTGACCAGCAGACTGAGCGTTTCATTAATTACATACAGATGAGACCGTATTAATCATGTGTTTGCTGATTTTACGTTTAATTACTTCACAAAGTCACTGCATTTTTGGGAAAGAGCTCTCAAGGTAAGAATTTCACAGTACTGTTTTACACCTGTTGTATCCTGTGCACATGGCGAATAAACTCTGAAACTTGAAATGCTTGACCAGAAGTGTTTTGGGTGAACCAATTATCTGTACATACGTACACGGACCGTTTGCTTTGTTCCTAATATGCCTTCCTTACATTTTCCTCAACAATTATTCTGTTCTGAAGTAGTTTATTTTGTTGTTGTTAAAGGTATAATGCATAGTAATGAAATCCCTTTCCCCAGTTTTCTCTGATGAAACCTAGAGGGCTACAGCTTTGGGATTTGGCATCCTATTCTCTATTTAGTGCACTACTTTTGACCAGAAAAGTAGTGCACTAAAAACTGAATACTGTGCCGTTTTGAAAATGGCTTTGTGTTTGTGTAGTAAGTCTCCCAGTCTGCATAGCGATATCTACTGCATTTAAAACCCATGTTTATTGGAGACAACTTGTTCTATCTACGGTCTCCAGCTTTAATTTGATTTCCACCTTGTTCTGACACATCTACAGTGCCTTCAGAAAGTATTCACGCCACTTGACTTTTTCCACATGTTGTTTTACAAAGTGGGATTAAAATGGATAAGTATTTTTTTGGTCAACGATCAACACAAAGTGAAAGAAAAATTCTAATATTTTTGTAAATAGAATAATGAAAAATAATACATTAATATATCTTGATTAGATAAGTATTCAACCCCCTGAGGCAATACATGTTAGAATCTCCTTTGGTAGTGATTACAGCTGTAAGTGTTTCTGGGAAAGTCTCTAAGAGCTTTGCACACCTGGATTGTACAATATTTGCCCATTTTTATTCTTTTCAAAATTCTTCAAGCTCTGTCAAATTGGTTATTGATCATTGTTAGACAACAACTTCCAGGTCTTGCCATAGATTTTCAAGCGGATTTAAGTCAAAATTGGAACTCGGCCACTCAGGGACATTCACTGTCTTCTTGGCAAGCAACTCCAGTGTAGATTTGGCCTACTGAAAGGTGAATTAATCTCCCAGTGTCTGGTGGAAAACAGACTGAATCAGGTTTTCCTCTAGGATTTTGCCTGTGCTTAGCCCATTCCGTTTATTTTTATCCTGAAAAACTCCCCAGTCCTTAACGATGACAAGCATACCCATAACACGATGCAGCCACCACTCTGCTTGAAAATAATGGAGAGTGGTGCTCAGTAATGTGTTGTATTGGATTTGCTCCAAACATAACACTTTGTATTCAGGACACAAAGTTAGTTGCTTTACCTCATTTTTTGCAGTATTACTTTAGTGCCTTGTTGCAAACAGGATATTTGGAATATTTTTATCCTGTACAGGCTTCCTTCTTTTCACTCTGTCAATTAGGTTAGTATTGTGGAGTAACTACAATGTTGATCCATCCCCAGTGTTCTATCACAGCCATTAAAGTCTGTAATTGTTTTAAAGTCACCATTGGCCTTATGATGAAATCCCTGAGTGGTTTCCTTCCTCTCCGGCAACTGAGTTAGGAAGGATGCTTGTATCTTTGTAGTGACTGAGTGTATCGATTCACCATGTGTGATTAATAACTTCACCATGTTCAAAGGGATATTAAATGTCTGCTTTTTATTTTATTTTTACCCATCTACCAATAGGTGCCCTTCTTTGCGAGGCATTGTAAAACCTCCCTGGTCTTTGTGGTTGAATCTGTGTTTGAAATTCACTGCTCGACTGGTCAGATAATTTTGTTTGTGAGGGGTACAGAGATGAGGTAGTCATTCAAAAACCACGTTAAACACTTATTGCACACAGTGAGCAAATTAAACTTATGTGACTTGTTCAGCAAATGTTTACTCCTGAACTTTAGGCTAGCCATAACAAAGATCTTGAACACTTATTGACTCAAGACATTTCAGCTATTCATAAAAAAAAATATATATATATATATATATTATAAAAACATAATTCCACTTTGACGTTATGGGGTATTGTGTGTAGGCCAGTGACACATTTAAAATGTAGGCTGTAACACAACAAAATGTGGAAAAAGTCAAGGGGTGTGAATACTTTCTGAAGGCACTGTATTCGCTGGTCTGGAATTGTAATTATGCAATATTTGACATATGAGTATTGTTAGAAGTCAAAGTTTCCTTTTAAATTCCCCTTGCCTTAAGGGGCAATCTGCAGTTGCTACATCCATTTTTTGAATTATAAATACATTTTACGTACCCATTGATTCTAGAAGAATGACTTATAAAATGGCTCATGAGCTTAGTTAAACTGTCCTACCCCATCAGAACCCAAAATATAAGCTTGTTTTACTCCAATGTTTGTAAACAAAGTACATGTAAACAAACACTAGATAGCCTCAAACCATGGTTAAAACTAGAATGTTCATATCACGGACGGTCAGTCCTTGCATCCATAGCTCTGTCTATGAGTTTGAGAGTGGTTACATTTTAATAGCCCCATCCCTTAGATTTTTACCAAAAGTCAAGTGGTGGGATTAACTTTGTCATTGTTTCAAATGAGGATTGCCCCTTTAAATACTGTTCTGGCACAACTACTCTGGAATTGTAATGATGCAAAGTTCAAAGTTCCAGGACTAGATTAAAACAAATTGACATCAGCATAGTGGTTGTTTTGGCGGTGTCGGAACCGCATTAGAGCTGTCAAATCCACAAGCGGCTCGTTGCATTACCTTATCGCGGACACTGCCATTGGATGCAACAAAACCACACCCGACTTTAATCCGGCAAATCACATGCAGCCGCATTAGAAGTTCATGCAGCAGCATTACAAGTTCAAACACTTGAATTAGACCGATAGGCCATAAATCCCCCCACCCAAATGAACATGAAAACATATATTAGTCTAACATCAATGGTTTGACATTTGAGAGTCCTTATTTCTAAACTCGATAGAGCCTACACTTTCTTGCGCCATTTTGAACTTCTAACGCAGTGGGGACAATAAGGAAGGTAGTGGTTTGTGACACACGAGCATCCGCTCACCGATATGTCAGCTCATATGTCAGTTACCTCTCCAACACCTCCAGAACATCTGCTGTCAGTTACACCTCCAACACCTCCAGAACATCTATCAGTTACACCTCCAACACCTCCAGAACATCTGCTATCAGTTATACCTCCAACACCTCCAGAACATCTGCTATCAGTTATACCTCCAACACCTCCAGAACATCTGCTATCAGTTACACCTCCAACACCTCCAGAACATCTGCTATCAGTTATAGCTCCAACACCTCCAGAACATCTGCAATCAGTTACACCTCCAACACCTCCAGAACATCTATCAGTTATACCGCCAACACCTCCAGAACATCTATCAGTTACACCTCCAACACCTCCAGAACATCTGCTATCAGTTATACCTCCAACACCTCCAGAACATCTATCAGTTACACCTCCAACACCTCCAGAACATCTATCAGTTACACCTCCAACACCTCCAGAACATCTGCTATCAGTTATACCTCCAACACCTCCAGCACATCTGCTATCAGTTATACCTCCAACACCTCCAGAACATCTGCTATCAGTTATACGTCCAACACCACCAGAACATCTGCTATCAGTTATACCTCCAACACCTCCAGAACATCTGCTATCAGTTATACCTCCAACACCTCCAGAACATCTGCTATCAGTTATACCTCCAACACCTCCAGAACATCCATCAGTTACACCTCCAACACCTCCAGAACATCTGCTATCAGTTATACCTCCAACACCTCCAGAACATCCATCAGTTACACCTCCAACACCTCCAGAACATCTGCTATCAGTTATAGCTCCAACACCTCCAGAACATCTGCTATCAGTTACACCTCCAACACCTCCAGAACATCTGCTATCAGTTACACCTCCAACACCTCCAGAACATCTATCAGTTACACCTCCAACACCTCCAGCACATCTGCTATCAGTTATACCTCCAACACCTCCAGAACATCTATCAGTTACCCCTCCAACACCTCCAGCACATCTGCTATCAGTTATACCTCCAACACCTCCAGAACATCTGCTATCAGTTACACCTCCAACACCTCCAGAACATCTGCTATCAGTTACACCTCCAACACCTCCAGAACATCTGCTATCAGTTATAGCTCCAACACCTCCAGAACATCTGCTATCAGTTACACCTCCAACACCTCCAGAACATCTGCTATCAGTTATACCTCCAACACCTCCAGAACATCTGCTATCAGTTATACGTCCAACACCACCAGAACATCTGCTATCAGTTATACCTCCAACACCTCCAGAACATCTGCTATCAGTTATACCTCCAACACCTCCAGAACATCTGCTATCAGTTATACCTCCAACACCTCCAGAACATCCATCAGTTACACCTCCAACACCTCCAGAACATCTGCTATCAGTTATACCTCCAACACCTCCAGAACATCCATCAGTTACACCTCCAACACCTCCAGAACATCTGCTATCAGTTATACCTCCAACACCTCCAGAACATCTGCTATCAGTTATAGCTCCAACACCTCCAGAATATCTGCTATCAGTTACACCTCCAACACCTCCAGAACATCTGCTATCAGTTACACCTCCAACACCTCCAGAACATCTATCAGTTACACCTCCAACACCTCCAGCACATCTGCTATCAGTTATACCTCCAACACCTCCAGAACATATATCAGTTACCCCTCCAACACCTCCAGCACATCTGCTATCAGTTATACCTCCAACACCTCCAGAACATCTGCTATCAGTTACACCTCCAACACCTCCAGAACATCTGCTATCAGTTATACCTCCAACACCTCCAGAACATCTGCTATCAGTTATACGTCCAACACCACCAGAACATCTGCTATCAGTTACACCTCCAACACGTCCAGAACATCTGCTATCAGTTATACCTCCAACACCTCCAGAACATCTGCTATCAGTTACACCTCCAACACCTCCAGAACATCTGCTATCAGTTACACCTCCAACACCTCCAGAACATCTGCTATCAGTTATACCTCCAACACCTCCAGAACATCTGCTATCAGTTACACCTCCAACACCTCCAAAACATCTGCTATCAGTTACACCTCCAACACCTCCAGAACATCTGCTATCAGTTATACCTCCAACACCTCCAGAACATCTGCTATCAGTTACACCTCCAACACCTCCAGAACATCTGCTATCAGTTATAGCTCCAACACCTCCAGAACATCTGCTATCAGTTACACCTCCAACACCTCCAGCACATCTGCTATCAGTTATACCTCCAACACCTCCAGAACATCTATCAGTTACCCCTCCAACACCTCCAGCACATCTGCTATCAGTTATACCTCCAACACCTCCAGAACATCTGCTATCAGTTACACCTCCAACACCTCCAGAACATCTGCTATCAGTTATACCTCCAACACCTCCAGAACATCTGCTATCAGTTACACCTCCAACACCTCCAGAACATCTGCTATCAGTTACACCTCCAACACCTCCAGAACATCTGCTATCAGTTATAGCTCCAACACCTCCAGAACATCTGCTATCAGTTACACCTCCAACACCTCCAGAACATCTGCTATCAGTTATACCTCCAACACCTCCAGAACATCTGCTATCAGTTATACGTCCAACACCACCAGAACATCTGCTATCAGTTATACCTCCAACACCTCCAGAACATCTGCTATCAGTTACACCTCCAACACCTCCAAAACATCTGCTATCAGTTACACCTCCAACACCTCCAGAACATCTGCTATCAGTTATACCTCCAACACCTCCAGAACATCTGCTATCAGTTACACCTCCAACACCTCCAGAACATCTGCTATCAGTTATAGCTCCAACACCTCCAGAACATCTGCTATCAGTTACACCTCCAACACCTCCAGCACATCTGCTATCAGTTATACCTCCAACACCTCCAGAACATCTATCAGTTACCCCTCCAACACCTCCAGCACATCTGCTATCAGTTATACCTCCAACACCTCCAGAACATCTGCTATCAGTTACACCTCCAACACCTCCAGAACATCTGCTATCAGTTACACCTCCAACACCTCCAGAACATCTGCTATCAGTTATACCTCCAACACCTCCAGAACATCTGCTATCAGTTATACGTCCAACACCACCAGAACATCTGCTATCAGTTATACCTCCAACACCTCCAGAACATCTGCTATCAGTTATACCTCCAACACCTCCAGAACATCTGCTATCAGTTATACCTCCAACACCTCCAGAACATCCATCAGTTACACCTCCAACACCTCCAGAACATCTGCTATCAGTTACACCTCCAACACCTCCAGAACATCCATCAGTTACACCTCCAACACCTCCAGAACATCTGCTATCAGTTACACCTCCAACACCTCCAGCACATCTGCTATCAGTTATACCTCCAACACCTCCAGAACATCTATCAGTTACCCCTCCAACACCTCCAGCACATCTGCTATCAGTTATACCTCCAACACCTCCAGAACATCTGCTATCAGTTACACCTCCAACACCTCCAGAACATCTGCTATCAGTTACACCTCCAACACCTCCAGAACATCTGCTATCAGTTATAGCTCCAACACCTCCAGAACATCTGCTATCAGTTACACCTCCAACACCTCCAGAACATCTGCTATCAGTTATACCTCCAACACCTCCAGAACATCTGCTATCAGTTATACGTCCAACACCACCAGAACATCTGCTATCAGTTACACCTCCAACACGTCCAGAACATCTGCTATCAGTTATACCTCCAACACCTCCAGAACATCTGCTATCAGTTACACCTCCAACACCTCCAGAACATCTGCTATCAGTTACACCTCCAACACCTCCAGAACATCTGCTATCAGTTATACCTCCAACACCTCCAGAACATCTGCTATCAGTTACACCTCCAACACCTCCAGAACATCTGCTATCAGTTACACCTCCAACACCTCCAGAACATCTGCTATCAGTTATACCTCCAACACCTCCAGAACATCTGCTATCAGTTACACCTCCAACACCTCCAGAACATCTGCTATCAGTTACACCTCCAACACCTCCAGCACATCTGCTATCAGTTATACCTCCAACACCTCCAGAACATCTATCAGTTACCCCTCCAACACCTCCAGCACATCTGCTATCAGTTATACCTCCAACACCTCCAGAACATCTGCTATCAGTTACACCTCCAACACCTCCAGAACATCTGCTATCAGTTACACCTCCAACACCTCCAGAACATCTGCTATCAGTTACACCTCCAACACCTCCAGAACATCTGCTATCAGTTACACCTCCAACACCTCCAGAACATCTGCTATCAGTTATACCTCCAACACCTCCAGAACATCTGCTATCAGTTACACCCCCAACACCTCCAGAACATCTGCTATCAGTTATACCTCCAACACCTCCAGAACATCTGCTATCAGTTACACCTCCAACACCACCAGAACATGTGAATGTCAGCCAACGCTAGTTAACGCTCGATCTGATTGAATATAGACCCTAGATTTTTGTTCTGTTATGTTGTACACAAGTATCTTTAAGGGTCAAATGTCATGTTGATCTTTCTCTCAGGACATGATTGGTTTTCTACAAAGACAGAACTCCTGCATACCAGTTGACACACTATTCCCTATATAGTGCACTACTTTTGACCATATATAGTGCACTACTTTTGCCATTTAGGAAGTAAGCAGCGAGTTTGCAGTCTTTCCAGCTTCAGTTGGAAGTGATTGCTTTAGCTGTGTTGTTTGCTAGCTCCTCTGAACAACAGTTTCCTGACGAGTGAGCACATTTTCTATGCCAGGCGAAATCGCACCTCATTAGCTCATTGTTATGGATGTATCCAAATAAATGTCACTAGAAAAGAGCTTAAACAAATGCAAATGCGGCTACTTTACTGTTATTCTGGCTGCACTTTTTGACGTGACTGTAAGTTAGCCGTAGTTGGCTAGCTAGCAAGCAAGGGATAAGTACGTTGCCAGCCAGTATTTAGAACGAACGACTGTGTCACGTCCATAGTTACAGAACAAAAAGACTGAACGACCAGCCGGCTTGGGTAGCAGCCCTAGATTTGTGTCGGGACTATATCTTGTGGAAGGATGAAATAGCATTAATAAATTAATAGAAACTAATATTTATAACGAAAATATGTCTATCATTATTTGATTATGTTGGTAACCTGTTGTATAAAAGTGATAATGCCCTCGAAACCGGTGTTTGGAGGATATATAGGAGAACAACACCGGTGCCAATGTATCCTCCAAACACCGGCTTCTCTGGCATTATCACTTAAGTGTGCATGTGCACGTGTTTGTCTGACAGAGAGTGAAGGTGATTGTGTAGTGGCGTTGGGAGTTAGTTCTGGTTGGTGAAGGTGACCAGACGTGTTAGGAGCTGATGTGGTTCATGCTCAGGCCCTGAAGGTATACATTAGATTTGTGGTGGAGAGATCCTCAGGCTGAACATGCTCAGGCAATCTACCTCTGAGCGTGCCTCTGTGGTATATTTGTTCCTAAACCTTTTTGGAAGAAAACCTTTCTTTTTTTGGAGGGAAAATCCTTTGATTGAATCCTGGCTTAAAGACATGTTCCGGGAACTTTGGTGACAAGTGTGTTTTAAAACTTCCCGGTTTGGGCTGGATGTGTCAATGTGTAGTTCATACATACATAATTTATGAGCAGAATTACTGTCTTACCTCAATTAGCCACGAAATCCCTAGTTTGCAAGCGACGGATTTCTGGAAGCTGTGCTACACCATTTTCCCTAAATATTTCCCCCACATGGGCCAGCCCCCTAGCAATTCGAGGTTCATCTAGTGAGCTTCAGCCCCTTGCCTTTTGGGTGACAGCTATGCAATTTTCGGGGACCACTTTTGGCTCATGAGCGCTACTTTCACAACTACTGGCTAAAAAGTATACAAAAGTACCGGAGAATCTCTTTATCCCTCATACTACCGACTGGGATCAATTTGACCCCAAAGGCATATTTTTGATCATAGCCCAAAGGTGGTTTTTTCAGTTCTTCAAAATTTTCATGATTTGTCCATCAACTTGTTTTTAATAAATCTAAATAATTGTTTAATCTCTGTATCAATATAGACTTTTAATAAAAGTCCTTTGAGGTCATTTTCACCCCCGCCAAAAACACCTAATTCTGCCTATAGTAATTTGATAGATAGGACCTTTATTTGAATCTCGTTATCTCTGGAGACATACCACCAGTGGGTGGAGGGGGACCTGTATCAGTATTGTGTACTGCCCCTTTAAATGGCAGTCGTTTTTACCATATAAATATGACCAAATTACACTGAACAAAAATATAATAGAAACATGTAAAGTGTTGGTCCCATGTTTCATGAGTTGAAATAAAAAATCTCATACACACAAAAAGCTTATTTCTCTCATTTTGTGCACAAATTTGTTTACATCCCTGTTAGTGAGCATTTCTCCTTTGTCAAGATAATCCATCCACCGACAGGTGTGACATATCAAGAAGCTGATTAAACAGCATGATCATTACAAAGGTGCACCTTGTGCTGGGGACAATAAAAGGCCACTCTAAAATGTGCATTTTTGTCTCACAACACAATGCCACAGATGTCTCAAGTTTAGAGGGAGCGTGCAATTGGCATGCTGACTGCAGGAATGTCCATCAGAGCTGTTGCCAGAGAATGTAATGTTCATTTCACTACCACAAACGTTGTTTTAGAGAATTTGTCAATACATCCAACCGGCCTCACAACCACAGACCACGTTTAACCACGCCAGCCCAGGACCTCCACATCCAGCTTCCTCACCTGCGGGATCGTCTGAGACCAGCCACCCGGACAGCTGATGAAACTGTGGGATTGCACAACCAAAGAATCTCTGCACAAACATTCAGAAACCGCCTCAGGGAAGCTCATCTGCGTGCTCGTCATCCTCACCAGGGTCTTGACCTGACTTGCAGTTCGGCATCATAACCGACTTCAGTGGGAAAATGCTCACGTTCGATGGCCACTGGCACACTGGAGAAGTGTGCTCTTCACTGCTGAAACCCGGTTTCAACGGTACCAGGCAGATGGCAGACAGCGTGTATTGCATTGTGTGGGGTAGTGGTTTGCTGATGTCAACATTGTGAACAGAGTGCCCCATGGTGGCGGTCGCGTTATGGTATGGGCAGGCATAAGCTACGGACAACGAACACAATTGCATTTTATCGATGACAATTTGAATGCAGAGATACCGTAACGAGATCCTGATGTCCATTGCCGTGCCATTCATCCGCCACCATCACCTCATGTTCAGCATGATAATGCACGGTCCGATGTCACAAGGATCTGTACACAATTCCTGGAAGCTGAAAATGTCCCAGTTCTTCCAAAGCCTGCATACTCAACAGACATGTCACCCATTGAGCATGTTTGGGATGCAGTGGATCCACATGTACGACAGCATGTTCCAGTTCCCGCCAATATCCAGAAACTTCGCACAGCCATTGAAGAGGAGTGGGACAACATTCCACAGGCCACAATCAACAGCCTGATCAACTCCATACGAAGGAGATGTGTCGCGCTGCATGAGGCAAATGGTGGTCACACCAGATACTGACTGGTTTTATGATCCACGCCCAACGTTTTTTTGTAAGGTATCTGTGACCAACAGATGCATATCTGTATTCCCAGTCGTGGAATCCATAGATTAGGGCCTAATGAATTTATTTGAATTGAATGATTTCCTTATATGAACTGTAACTCAGTAAAATCTTTGAAATTGTTGCATGTTGCATTTTATATTTTTGTTCAGTGTAGTATTTACTTCCAAATTCAAAAAACTAAAATTATATCACAATCAAATCATGCTTTTTAGTACTTATGTGGATTGTACTTTGGAAAAAAGCTGCACATTATTTAAGGGAAACATTTATATTCTCGTTTTACAGAATATGCAAATTACTGTAATTTAAGTTTTTAAAAATTTTTCAGATAACATTATTTACATGTCTAATGATGTTTTGATAAGAATTAAGTTTATGTTTTTCTATGATTGTTGCTTTTTCCAGTAGTTATTTCTTGGGGTCAAAACGATCCCAATTGGTAATCCATGTATGTAAAATATGTTGCTAGTATGAGGGTTAAGCAGGGGAGAACGACTGCCCCCTCTCATTGAAGCCACGGAAGTTCAAGGCCGACCGCGGTACTGCACGCATTGTTAGCAGAAAACAGGATCCCCATTATAGTGAATGGAAAAATTGCAATCTTTGTGTATCTAAAAATTATTTTTGAAAACAATCATGGTACCAATAATTATTTATAGTACACCAGATGTATGTCCTTGAACCAATTATTTTAAAATCGCACGCAGAAGAGGATCATTTAGTTGCTAATTGCAGCCTGCAGTACCACGGTCGGCCTTCAACTTGAGTTACTCAATGAGAGGGGGCAGCACTGAGCTAGCCTGTAACGTCACTTCCTGGAGTAGCTCAAACTGTGCATGTTATGTCTCCATGAGACGCCATCTTAACCGACTTCATTTGGCTTCAATGCGCTATTGAGTCTTCACATAGGAATGAATGGTGTCACGTGACCGATGGCTTTGTCCATTCATATATACAGGAGGTTGGTGGCACCTTAATTGGGGAGGACGGGCTCATGGTAATGGCTGGAGCGGAATAAGTGGAATGGTATCAAATACATCACACACATAGTTTCCATGTGTTTGATGCCATTCCATTTGCTCCGATCTGGCCATTATTATGAGCCGTCCTCCCCTCAGCAGCCTCCTGTGGTTCATATATACAGTCATTGCGGTTAAGCCTCTGAGGCTTTTTGGTAAAGCAAAACAAACAGAACAAAACAAAAAGCACTGTTTCTAGATGATCCGAATTAGAACAAATTCTGAATGGCTTCCGAGGCATTTGTAATTTCCATTTTGTGCATTCATCTCATGATGCCCCCCCCCCGCCCTGCCCTCCCCCCACGCTTAACCCACCTCCACCCTAAATCTAACCCCACCGGGCCGCACCTTCTGCCAGATACAGCCTGGGCTCTTAATATCTCCCTCCACCCCTCCCTCTATCCACCCCTCCCTTCCTCCATCCAACGGTGCCAACAGCTGTGGCCGTGTGGCCTGGCTCAGGGACCATTTAGTCAATCCCCTCAGTCCCGGGCTACCAGAATTAAGGCACCTTAACGTTACCGGATAAGGGAAACTAGTGGGATCTGATCTAAGAAGAAGAGAACCAGGGCAGGCTGGTGTTAAGACTAAGGGGATCCCTTAAGGACTACCGATTTGGGTTTGTGTCGCAAATGGCACCTTATTCTCCAGAGCCCTGGTCAAAAGTAGTGCACTACACAGGGAATAGAGTGCTATTTGGGATGCGACAGTGGCCACAGTATGGAAAGTGTGAACTCAATGTTCTATTCTGAGACTGTATCTCGTTCCTGGCTCACTCAGGAGAGCTCACCAAGGAGTGCGCAGCAGCTTATCTTCTCTCACCCTGTCAGGCTGTGGGCCGTGCGCATCAACGCTAGCGGTTGCTATAGATTATGGTAACTATGACTTTGATAGAACATTGGGTTCTTTGAGAATTTATCCATTTGGTTTTTGAACTTTTGTAACTGACCGTTTCCTTCCTCAGAGGAGCATTTTGAATGTTTGCCATGTCCCTTCTGTGTTGTCGGTCTTCTTTGAACTCTTAACATGGTCTTTCTTTTTGTTCAACATAATAAGGTGCAGAAAGTGTATTTACAATAGCAAGAAAATCCAACTCGGCTAGCAATTCCAAACTACCGATTTCAAATAAGAACACCAAACAATCAGATCATCAAAAGAAACAATACACCACAGTTCAATATGTGTATTTGTGTTTCCTTATATATTTGTTGTTGTTTTTTGTTTTGTTTTTACAGAAAAGGGGGTTACATTTGGTGCAATTGGACTAGATGAAACAATGAATAATTATGTTCATTTCATGACAAAGAGATATAATGGCGCCTGTTGAATCATACTGTCTGTTTATACAAACTACAAATTCCTTTTCACTTTTGAAATAAATATATGTACAGCATATATTATCATAAACATTATCAGAGTATGACCTGTGGTTATTTAGTTTTAGCTTGCTGCTCTTGCCTTGAATGTTTAGGGGTACCCCCATATGATTTGGGGTACCCCCATATGTTTAGGGGTACCCCCATATGGTTTGGGGTACCCCCATACTGTATACGACTGTATTATCTCCCCACATGCTTCTCCTTTGTACTTTAAGCCAAAGAGGGAATACTATGGGTGCAAATCATTTTACACTAGACATTTTTCAATAAGGGCTAACACCAACTGGCGCACTATGGCTCTGACACATACATAACCTATCTCCGTCACTGTGTGCATCCCATATGGAATCTTATTCCCTATATAGTGCATTAGAGTTTGGGCAATAGAACCCTGTTCCCTACAGTGTACAGTGCACTGTGTTATGGAACAGGATGCCATTTGGTCTCCATCATGCCAGTTACCATATATGAGTCAGAGGTGTACTACCCTGATTACAAGGGAATAAAAAGGCAAAGAAGAAAAATAGGATGGAAATGTTGAGCAGAAAAGGTACCAAAAGGTTGAAATCAGTGAGAGAGATGCAACATGCTCAGTTTGCTGAGGAAGGAGAGTAGAGCAGTGAGAATAGGAGTTCTACAGATCCCTTCTTTGCTGAATGTGAACACAAATGTCTTGAAAAGCAGTTCTAGATATCGATGAACGGAGTTCTTCCAAAACATAACCGCCAGAGTAAATGTACCAACTCATTTCTCAATGACAGAAAACATTTAGACATGTATCTCTTTGTTTTAGATGTGGGAAAAAATTAAATAACTAGATTTGACCTTAGCTAGATTTGACCTCAGCTAGATTTGACCTTAGCTGAAAAGTTTTACAAATAACCTCCAATGATGATTGTGAGAGTAACCTGCTGGGTATATAAGACTAACCAATGAGCCTAAAATGACCATAACCCTGTGTGGGGGTTTTGAGGGAACATTATATTTGTTTGTGTGATGATGTTGTTCAAAAAGAGAAGAACTGATTGATCAAAACATAAAAAAATCAACAAGAAAAAAACAACGCAAAATATGATAACATTTTTCAATAACATTTCAATAATTTTTCAAAAAAGAAATTAGCGCTTCCTACTTATCCATAATCCACAACATTTTTACATTTTAGTAATTTAGCAGACGCTCTTATCCAGAGCGACTTACAGTTAGTGAGTGCTTACATTTTCATACTGCCCCCCCCGTGGGAAACGAACCCACAACCCTGGCGTTGCAAGCGCCATGCTCTACCAACTGAGCTACAGTAATGAGAGCGTAGTCACATTCACCTCTCAGCTCAGCAGACAGACAGATAGACAGACAGACAGACTGACAGACTCACACATCCATTGTGAGGGGGGCGTTGATTAGCTAAGATGGAAGGCTAAAGCTCAAGTTTAGCTGTCCTGTCATTAGCCACAGGTCCACAGTTCCCCAATCCCCGACTGAAGATTCCCACAGTTCCTCTTCTTTATCCCTTATGTCATCGTATAGAATGTATACTTATCATATAGAATGTCTGCTTATCATACATAGAATGTCTCCTCATCATATCAAAAATCTGCTTTTCATATAGAATGACTCCTCATCGTATAGAATGTCTCCTCAACATATAGAATATCTGCTTTTCATATAGAATTACTCCTCATCATATAGAATCTCTCCTCATCATATAGAATGTCTCCTCGTCGTATAGAATGTCTGCTCTTCATATAGAATTTCACCTTGTCATATAGAATGTCTGCCCTTCATATATAATATCTCCTTGTCATTTATAATGTCTCCTCATTGTATAGAATGTCTGCTCGTCACATAGAATGTCTCCTTGTCATATAGAACATCTCCTCAAAGTATAGAATGACTCCTCATCATATAGAATGTCTGCTCTTCATATAGAATGACTCCTCATCATATAGAATGTCTGCTCGTCATATAGAATGTCTCCTTGTCATATAGAATGTCTCCTCATCATATAGAATGTCTCATTGTCATAGAATGGCTCCTCATCGTATAGAATGTCTGCTTGTCATATAGAATGACTCCTTGTCATTTAGAATGACTCCTCATCATATAGAATATCTCCTCATTGTATAGAATGTCTGCTCGTCATATAGAATGACTCCTCATCATATAGAATATCTCCTCATTGTATAGAATGTCTGCTCGTCATATAGAATGACTCCTCATCATATAGAATATCTCCTCATTGTATAGAATGTCTGCTCGTCATATAGGATGACTCCTTGTCATTTAGAATGTCTCCTGATCATATAGAATGTCTCCTTGTCATGTAGAATGTGTTCTCAACATATAGAATGTCTGCTATTCATATAGACTGTCTGCTCATCCTATAGAATGGCTGCTCGTCATATAGAATGTCTCCTTGTCATTTAGAATGTCTCCTCATCATATAGAATGCCTCCTTGTTATATACAATACCTCCTTGTCCTATAGAATGTCTCCTTGTCATATAGGTTGCATTCGTAAATTCGCTCTGGCTATCTACTCCAATTTCAGAGCACTCTCGTCTGAGTGTGCCAGAGCGCAGAATAACTGAGGAATTTGCGAACGCTCAAAACCCGTTGAATATGGCCGGTGTCAGTAAACTTTGGCAAAAAAACTTAATTAAATTGTTGCAAGCAGCACCGTTACAGTCACCAACGCTCTGGATAACATGAAAACAGCCTAACCAGCTCTGCTAGGGTGAGTAAAATGGTCAGAGTGAGCTGTTCATTTGTGTCTGGAAGTAGCTAGCAAGCTAGCCAGTTAGCTTGGGTACTTGACTTCTGTTGTTAGGTCAGAACGCTCGGATCAACCCTACTCCTCGGCCAGAGCGTCCAGTGTGCGCTCTGAATGCTCCGAGAGCGAAACGCTCTGAATTTACGAATGGACAATCTGACAAAGCTCTGAATTTATGAACTCTCAGAGCGCACTCCAGATTGAATTTACGAACACACCCATTGAATGTGTCCTCAACGTATAGAATGTCTCCTCATCATATAAAATATCTCGTCATCATATAGAATGACTCCTTGTCATATAGAATGTCTCCTCATCGTTTAGAATGTCTGCTCTTCATATAGAATGGCTCATCATCATATAGAATGTCTTCTTGTCATATAGAATGTCTCCTCATTGTATAGAATGTATGCTCTTCATATATAATGGCTCATCATCATATAGAATGTCTCCTTGTCATATAGAATGTCTCCTCATTGTATAGAATGTATGCTCTTCATATAGAATGGCTCATCATCATATAGAATGTCTTCTTGTCATATAGAATGTCTGCTTGTCATATAGAATATGTCCTCTACGTATAGAATGTCTCCTCATCATATAAAATGACTCCTCTTCATATAGAATATCTCCTTGTCATATAGAATGGCTCATCATCATATAGAATGTCTGCTCTTCGTGTAGAATATCTCCTTGTCATATAGAATGTCTCATTGTCACATGGAATGTCTCCTCATCATATATAATATCTCCTTGTCATGTATAATGTCTCCTTATCATATAAAATGCCTCCTCATCATTTAGAATGTCTCCTCATCAAATATAATGTTTTCTTGTCATATAGAATGTGTCCTCAACGTATAGATTCTCTTCTCATCATATAAAATGCCTGCTCGTCATATGAAATGTCTCCCAGCACATCCCTCTGCTGGTGTATAACAACTCTGATAAATATATACACACACATGCACAATCATAGTGGGTTGTAATATAAATAATGTAGAAAATCATCGTTCTTTTTGGATCCTCTGTCCTGCATCCTGCATCTGGTGCAGTTAGTCAGTCAGTCCCTTCCTCTCGCCCTCTCTCTCGCCTGTAGCTATAATCCTGGCTGCATTCTGATTGTCTACCCTTTTTCCAAAGTATGCACTTTTCCCACTCCTTGTCATGGTGTTAAAAGCATTGGATTGGTGTCACCATTGGCTTGAGGGAGTTGTTAGATCCATGACGGAGAGTGTGCATTTCAGGAGAAGTGTGGAGAATCGGGACGCAGCCGGTAGCTGTGGTGCTGTTGGCTGGCTCCCTCTATACGTTAGTCTCCAGGCCGTTCATGTCGATGGAGCAGTGGTCCTTGTCCTTGTAGTCCCTCTTGGGTTGGGGCGCGTGGGGGTTCCTCTTCCTCTGCTCCGGCCGAACCCCCTCCTCCAGCTGCACCAGACGGGCCACGTCTGGGCTCCCGGGGACCCCCGGGCCGCAGGGAGGCTGGTACCCACCGTTCTTCTGGTACGTCATCATCTGCTGGATGCTGATCATGGGCTTGGTCTCGCAGATCAGAGGCACCTGCAGGAGGGTAGAAGAAGGAACCAATACCTGAATATGTGCCAAAGCAACGTATTCCCTATGCAAAACAAATAGATGGCCTTGGATCTGACTATTGGATCAAAATAGTTTTTCTGCGTCCAGAGAAACGATCATATCAGAGGCACCTGAGGGCCACAATGGAGAATAGGAAACCCAAAATGAAAAGGCCAGCGCTCACACGTGGATATAAGTTGCAATTGAAGCTTTGTTTTAATGTTCTTTAATCTCATAACAACATTTCTTAATAGACCATGTGTCTGTGCCTATGTTTGTGTTGCTTCACAGGTGTATTTATATCTGGTTTTTAAATTTTACTGCTTACAGCAGCTACTTGATGTGGAATAGAGTTCCATGTAGACATGGCTCTATGTAGTACTGTGCGCCTCCCATAGTCTGTTCTGGACTTGGAGACTGTGAAGAGACCTCTGGTGGCATATCTTGTGGGGTATGCATGGGTGTCCTCCCGAGTGGCACAGTGGTCTAAGGAACTGCAACGCAGTGCTAGCTGTGCCACTAGAGATCCTGGTTCGAATCCAGGCTCTGTCGTAGCCGGCCGCGACCGGGAGACCCATGGGGCGGCGCACAATTGGCCCAGTGTCGTCCAGGGTATGGGGAGGGAATGGCCGGCAGGGATGTAGCTCAATTGGTAGAGCATGGCGTTTGCAACGCCAGGGTTGTGGGTTCAATTCCCACGGGGGGCCAGTGTGAAAAATAAAAATATAATGTATGCACTCACTAACTGTAAGTCGCTCTGGATAAGAGCGTCTGCTAAATGACTAAAATGTAATTGTGTCCGAGCTGTGCACCAGCAGCTCAAACAGACAGCTCAGTGCTTTCAACATGTCAATACCTCTCATAAATACAAGTAGTGATGAACTCAATCTCTCCTCCACTTTGAGCCACTTAATGTTTGCTCTCTGTGTACATCCAAGGGCCAGCCATGCTGCCCTGTTCTGAGCCAATTGCAATTTTCCTAAGTCCCTCTTTGTGGCACCTGACCACACGACTGAACAGTAGTCCAGGTGCGACAAAACTAGTAGGACCTGCCTTGTTGATAGTGTTGTTAAGAAGGTAGAGCAGCGCATAATTATGGACATACTTCTCCCCATCTTAGCTCCTGTTGTATCAATATGTTTTGACCATGACAGTTTACAATCCAGGGTTACTCCAAACAGCTTAGTCACATCAACTTGCTCAATTTCCACATTATTTATTACAATATTTAGTTGAGGTTTAGGGTTTAGTGAATGATTTGTCCCAAATACAATGCTTTTAGTTATAGAAATATTCCTTGCCACACACTCTGAAACAAACTGCAGCTCTTTGTTAAGTGTTGCAGTCATTTCAGTCGCTGTAGTAGCTGACGTGTATAGTGTTGAGTCATCCGCATACATAGACACACTGGCTTTACTCAAAGCCATGTCATTAGTAAAGATTGAAAAAAGTAAGGGGCCTAGACAGCTGCCCTGGGGAATTCCTGATTCTACCTGGATTATGTTGGAGAGGCTTCCATTATAGAACACCCTCTGTGTTCTGTTAGACAGGTAACTCTTTATCCACAATATAGCAGGGGGTGTAAAGCCATAATGTTTTTCCAGCAGCAGACTATGATCGATAATGTCAAAAGCCGCACTGAATTCTAACAAAACAGCCCGTTGAGCTATTTGTTGTTTGTATCCACTCCGGGCTTGTCGTTGGGAGTGTAGACTGCTTTGCGGGAGGCTCTTCGGCTTCCACGGCTCGTGACATGCGACCATCATTAATTGCCTTGCTGCTCATGCTGTGCTCCTTCGACTCCGCTATCAGATGGGGGAGCGCCTGGCAACACCGGCCAGTCGGATAACGACAAACGACAAGGCGAAGATGCGTCCAACAAGCGCGAATGCCGTCCAGCCACCGGCGTATAAAATGTTAACATTCCACTCTGCATTTTCCCCAGTTTCTTACGTAGGCTGGCGACCTGCGTGATCAAGGAAGCCACCTCAAGCCTATAATCCTCGGCAAGCAAACAATTGCCGCATTGGAACTCTGAGTGATCCGGTTTGTCCCGAAACAAAGCGTAGTAGATACACATCCTACAGCGCTGGAACGGTTAATTTATTTCTCCAGGCGAAGAGGGCTCCATTGCAAAACTCATCTGGTACCAACTTCGTTAGCTTGATGGCTAGCAGCTTAGCGTCTCTGTCAAGCACGCTTCAACCTGTCTGTTAAGCGGGATTCTGGTACAATAAATAGCGGTCCTAGCTGTTAAAAGCTAACCGCGTCGCGAAATCCACACAAAAACAAGTTCAGTATTCGTATTTAATGAATAGCGGTTTTGTTTCAATAAAAAATGACAAACCGAGTGTTTCCAGCATACTATGCTAAACAAATAGATAGCCCAGGATCCGACTACAGCATCAGAGGTTTGTTTTGCGTACAGAGAAATGAGGAAAATCATCAGGATTAGTTGAGTGAGATGGAGTGCAAATATAATTGAGAAGCTCATAAATATTAGAGTAAGATGGTCAAAACCTAATGAACTTTGTGTGATTGTTTTTGAATATAATGGGAACGATAGACTTTATTGTGCATTTAGCAGAGAGAGTGAACAATAGGAACCATATAGTATCTGTATTCAACAGAGAGATTGGGTGACAGAACTGCTAGTAAGAATTGTAATATCTGTATTCAACAGAGAGATTGGGTGACAGAACTGCTAGTAAGAATTGTAATATCTGTATTCAACAGAGAGATTGGGTGACAGAACTGCTAGTAAGAATTGTAATATCTGTATTTAACAGAGAGATTGGGTGACAGAACTGCTAGTAAGAATTGTAATATCTGTATTCAACAGAGAGATTGGGTGACAGAACTGCTAGTAAGAATTGTAATATCTGTATTCAACAGAGAGATTGGGTGACAGAACTGCTAGTAAGAATTGTAATATCTGTATTTAACAGAGAGATTGGGTGACAGAACTGCTAGTAAGAATTGTAATATCTGTATTTAACAGAGAGATTGGGTGACAGAACTGCTAGTAAGAATTGTAATATCTGTATTCAACAGAGAGATTGGGTGACAGAACTGCTAGTAAGAATTGTAATATCTGTATTCAACAGAGAGATTGGGTGACAGAACTGCTAGTAAGAATTGTAATATCTGTATTTAACAGAGAGATTGGGTGACAGAACTGCTAGTAAGAATTGTAATATCTGTATTCAACAGAGAGATTGGGTGACAGAACTGCTAGTAAGAATTGTAATATCTGTATTTAACAGAGAGATTGGGTGACAGAACTGCTAGTAAGAATTGTAATATCTGTATTCAACAGAGAGATTGGGTGACAGAACTGCTAGTAAGAATTGTAATATCTGTATTTAACAGAGAGATTGGGTGACAGAACTGCTAGTAAGAATTGTAATATCTGTATTCAACAGAGAGATTGGGTGACAGAACTGCTAGTAAGAATTGTAATATCTGTATTTAACAGAGAGATTGGGTGACAGAACTGCTAGTAAGAATTGTAATATCTGTATTCAACAGAGAGATTGGGTGACATAACTGCTAGTAAGAATTGTAATATCTGTATTTAACAGAGAGATTGGGTGACAGAACTGCTAGTAAGAATTGTAATATCTGTATTTAACAGAGAGATTGGGTGACAGAACTGCTAGTAAGAATTGTAATATCTGTATTCAACAGAGAGATTGGGTGACAGAACTGCTAGTAAGAATTGTAATATCTGTATTTAACAGAGAGATTGGGTGACAGAACTGCTAGTAAGAATTGTAATATCTATATTTAACAGAGAGATTGGTTGATAGGTGGCAAATAAATGTTTGGGTCTCTTCTCGGCTTTTGTATAAGTTTTCTACTGCGGTACGTACTACAAACAGTGTCACATTCTCCAAGGTTCTGCCCAGTTACCACTCCTCAGTCAATTCGCTGTACACAACGGAAATAAAACTCCCTTGAATGGAACGTTTCTAATGTTGAGGGACTTGAGAGTGTCTGGCAGGCATTGTGATGACATGTGAGCGTGTTTCTCTCACCTGCTCTCCTTCCTTGACAAAGTCTTTTCTACAGATGTGAGCCATGATCCCCGTGGCCAGGGCATCTCCCATCACGTTGACCATGGTCCTGAAACGGTCCCTGGAACACAAAATGGAAGTTCAGCTGCCTTGGTGGTGTTGGGAGGCTCTGTGGTGCGCTGGCTCTGGAGCTGCAGTCTACACTAGTAGTCTTGTGAGACACAACACTATACAATTACAGTAGCAATGTTTTTGTGGCATATTGACATCACTTTGTTATATATTTGAAAATCACCTTGTCATAATGTCTCAGTAAAACGTCAATAACATTTTACCCTGTAAAATATGACCTACTTTATTTTGGTTTAATCTTATCAACCCCATAACCTTTATTGCTATATGTATAAGCATTAATAAGACTAACCAAGGAGAATACAAACTATACTTACAACGCCCAATCCACAGCGATGATAAGAGTGATGTCATCAGTGGGCAGGCCCACCGAGGTTAACACGATCACCATGGTGACCAATCCGGCCTGCGGGATTCCAGCTGCACCAATACTGGCCGCCGTAGCTGTGATACTGGGAACGAAAGAGGAAATGGTATTAGTGACCTTGACTGGATTATTGCAGATCTGTACTGTGTCCAACACCTTTCAAATGATGCCTCAGTACAAATCAAATCAAATCATATTTTATAGGTCACGTACACATTTTTAGCAGATGTTATTGCGGGTGTAGCGAAATGCTTGTGTTTCTAGCTCCGAAAGTGCAGTAATATCTAACAAGTAATATCTAACAATTTCACAACATGTACCCAATACACACAAATCTAAGTAAAGCAATGGAATTAAGAATATATAAATATATGGATGATAACCCTCTAGTTGATTGTATTGTAGGCTATTGACCATGGTGCATCCCAAATGGCACCCTATTCCATATTTAGTTCACTACTGGGCTCTGGTCAAAAGTAGTGAACTGCATAGGGAATAGGGTGCTATTTGGGACACAGTCCATGAGGGACAGAAAAGAGAGAGCGAGAGAGTGAGTGAAGAAAGACAGTGAGGCTCTGAAATCATTGGTTTCTTGGTGTGTGATGTAATGATTGAATTTTACCAATAATCCTTGACCTGTGATTCTGACACACACAGCATGTACTACACAGTACGTCCCTCCACACGGACACAGTACGTCCCCCCACACGGACACAGTACGTCCCCCCACATGGACAGTACGTCCCCCACACGGACAGTACATCCCCCCACACGGACAAGGTATGTCCCCCCACACGGACAGTACGTCCCCCCACATGGACAGAGTACGTCCCCCCACACGGACACAGTACGTCCCCCCACACGGACACAGTATGTCCCCCCACACGGACACAGTACGTCCCCCCACACGGACAGTACGTACCCCCACACGGACAGTACATCCCCCCACACGGACACGGTATGTCCCCCCACACGAACAGTACGTCCCCCCACACGGACACAGTACGTCCCCCCACACGGACACAGTACGTCCCCCCACACGGACACAGTACGTCCCCCCACACGGACACAGTACGTCCCCCCACACGGAGAGTACGTCCCCCCACACGGACAGTACATCCCCCCACACGGACACAGTACGTCCCCCCACACAAACACGGTATGTCCCCCCACACGGACAGTACGTCCCCCACACGGACAGTACATCCCCCCACACGGACAAGGTATGTCCCCCCACACGGACAGTACGTCCCCCCACATGGACAGAGTACGTCCCCCCACACGGACACAGTACGTCCCCCCACACGGACACAGTATGTCCCCCCACACGGACACAGTACGTCCCCCCACACGGACAGTACGTACCCCCACACGGACAGTACATCCCCCCACACGGACACGGTATGTCCCCCCACACGAACAGTACGTCCCCCCACACGGACACAGTACGTCCCCCCACACGGACACAGTACGTCCCCCCACACGGACACAGTACGTCCCCCCACATGGACACAGTACGTCCCCCCACACGGACAGAGTACGTCCCCCCACACGGACAGTACGTCCCCCCACACGGACAGAGTACACAGTACACGGACACAGTACGTCCCCCCACACGGACACAGTACGTCCCCCCACACGGAGAGTACGTCCCCCCACACGGACAGTACATCCCCCCACACGGACACAGTACGTCCCCCCACACAAACACGGTATGTCCCCCCACACGGACAGTACGTCCCCCCACACGGACACAGTACGTCCCCCCACACGGACACAGTACATCCCCCCACACAGACACAGTACGTCCCCCCACATGGACACAGTACGTCCCCCCACACGGACAGTACGTCCCCCCACATGGACAGAGTACATCCCCCCACACGGACAGTACGTCCCCCCACACGGACAGAGTACACAGTACATGGACACAGTACGTCCCCCCACACGGACACAGTACGTCCCCACACACGGACACAGTACGTCCCCCCACACGGACACAGTACGTCCCCCCACACGGACACAGTACGTCCCCCCACACCGACACAGTACGTCCCCCCACACGGACACAGTACGTCCCCCCACACGGACACAGTACGTCTCCCCACACGGACACAGTACATCCCCCCACACAGACACAGTACGTCCCCCCACATGGACACAGTACGTCCCCCCACACGGACAGTACGTCCCCCCACATGGACAGAGTACATCCCCCCACACGGACAGTACGTCCCCCCACACGGACAGAGTACACAGTACATGGACACAGTACGTCCCCCCACACGGACACAGTACGTCCCCACACACGGACACAGTACGTCCCCCCACACGGACACAGTACGTCCCCCCACACAGACACAGTACGTCCCCCCACACGGACACAGTACGTCCCCCCACACGGACACAGTACGTCCCCCCACACGGACAGAGTACGTCCCCCCACACGGACAGTACGTCCCCCCACACGGACAGTACGTCCCCCCACACGGACAGAGTACGTCCCCCCACACGGACAGTACGTCCCCCCACACAGACAGAGTACACAGTACACGGACACAGTACGTCCCCCCACACGGACAAAGTACGTCCCCCCACACGGACACAGTACGTCCCCCCACACGGCCACACAACGTCCCCCCACACGGACACAGTACGTCCCCCCACACGGACAGTACGTCCCCCTCACACGGACACAGTACGTCCCCCCACACGGACACAGTACACAGTACACGGACACAGTACGTCCCCCCCACACGGACACAGTACGTCCCCCCACACCGACAGTACGTCCCCCCACATGGACAGAGTACGTCCCCCCACACGGACACAGTACGTCCCCCCACATGGACACAGTACGTCCCCCCACACGGACAGAGTACACAGTACACGGACACAGTACGTCCCCCCACACGGACACAGTACGTCCCCCCACACGGACACACAACGTTCCCCCACACGGACACAGTACGTCCCCCCACACGGACACAGTACGTCCCCCCACACGAACACAGTACGTCCCCCCACACGGACACAGCACGTCCCCCCACACGGACACAGTACGTCCCCCCACACGGACAGTACGTCCCCCCACATGGACAGAGTACGTCCCCCCACACGGACAGAGTACGTCCCCCCACACGGACAGAGTACGTCCCCCCACACGGACAGTACGTCCCCCCACATGGACAGAGTACGTCCCCCCACACGGACAGTACGTCCCCCCACACGGACAGAGTACGTCCCCCCACACGGACACAGTACGTCCCCCCACACGGACACAGCACGTCCCCCCACACGGACACAGTACGTCCCCCCACACGGACACAGTACGTCCCCCCACACGGACAGTACGTCCCCCCACACGGACAGTACGTACCCCCACACGGACACAGTACGTCCCCCCACACGGACACAGTACGTCCCCCCACACGGACAGAGTACGTCCCCCCACACGGACACAGTACGTCCCCCCACACGGACAGAGTACGTCCCCCCACACGGACACAGTACGTCCCCCCACACGGACACAGTACGTCCCCCCACACGGACAGAGTACGTCCCCCCACACGGACACACAACGTCCCCCCACACGGACACAGTACGTCCCCCCACACGGACAGTACGTCCCCCCACACGGACACAGTACGTCCCCCCACACGGACAGAGTACGTCCCCCCACACGGACAGAGTACGTCCCCCCACACGGACAGAGTACGTCCCCCCACACGGACAGTATGTCCCCCCACACGGACAGAGTACGTCCCCCCACACGGACACAGTACGTCCCCCCACACGGACAGTACGTCCCCCCACACGGACAGAGTACGTCCCCCCACACGGACACAGTACGTCCCCCCACACGGACAGTACGTCCCCCCACACGGACACAGTACGTCCCCCCACACGGACACAGTACGTCCCCCCACACGGACACAGTACGTCCCCCCACACGGACACAGAGCTGCTTGACATTTGACATGGCTCGGTTTCTGTCTCTGAGAACACTCTGACACACAGCCTGCATCCTGAATGGCACCCTGTTCCCTTTATAGTGCACTAATTCTGACCAGAATGCACTACTTTTTACCCTCTAAAGAGAACAGGATGCCATTTGGAACACACACTCTAACACAGTCTCTGGGGAAGGGGACATTACAGATGGACCATCGTTCCACTACAAACAGCCAAAGGTCACGGGAATAGAACAGGACGCTACAAAAGAATATAAAAACCCTCCTGATAATTCTGCCGTGACAAGAGAGCTGAGTTATACAGGTCATATGGGTCTTACTGCCAGGAGATTACTGCCTGCCTGGCCAAAGTCGGCCCGCGTCCCAAACGGTACCCTATTCCCCATAAAGTGCACTACTTTTGACCAAAGCCCTCTAGTGCACTATATGGGGAATAGGGTGCCGTTTGGAAAGCAGGAGTCTGTGACGAGTAGAGGAGGATAGGATAGGTCTGCTTAATGTTATTACAGTTTAACATGTCATTAAATCAGGGGAGAGCAAGGCCATTTTACACCATAGGTCTACGGGGGGATGACTGCCTGTCTGTCTGTCTCTGCTATGTAATAACCACTGATTTAAGGATTTAGTTTACAGGATAGATCATTGCAAAGTAAGCCGTAGTAGTCACATGTCACATTTACGTTTATCTACGTGCTTGATTCAGTATAATCTCATAATATTCATTAATTCATCCTCAAAACTGTAACACTAGATTAATTTCTGTGCTTCACAAACCGCAAAGCTACAGATGTGTTGCACCCATGGCGCTATTTTGGACAAAATAATTCCACAGGGAATATACATAACTGGATGATTTAGCAATCAATAATCAATATGATAATCCATGTGTTTTTCACCCCATTTCAATTCAGGTCCATTCCAGTAATTAGAGCTTCCAGTACAACCACTTCCGGGTTTCTGACCAGGAAGTCCACTCACTGGGCACAGAAGTCAGTTCAACGTCTAGTTTTGATTTACATTTGGTTGAGTTGTCAACTAACAAGAATTCAACGTGAAATCAACAGCAAATGTCACCATGTCATTGGATTTAGGTTAATAATTGATTGAATGAAATGAAATACCCTTAGTTGATTAATTTTTGAAAATCCAATCAGATTTCCACGTTGATTCAACGTCATCACATAGATTTTTGGGGGAAAACGTTGATTCAACCAGTTCTTGCCCAGTGGGCAGGCTGTTTGTTAATGCCACATGTTCTAATTATGACTTCTTTCTACGTGTTCAATAAGTCCGTTTGCATTTGTAATTGGGGTGCCCCATGTATCCCTTTTCATACTAAAGCCGGGGTTCAATCAAGTCGCGCTTGTAGATAATGCAGCTTTTAAAGGCAATGTTACCGCGTTAGTGGAGATCACATTCAAGTTAATGCTGCAGATGTCGGCTTAATTGGAAATAACCTTTAAATGTCAAGCGCGAACAAGGTTTTGGATTGAATCCCGGCATAAAACACTAAAACCCCTCTTTCAAGTAATTTGTTTACCTTCCCTTCTAAGGCTATATAGGCTGCATACCTTTACTATAAAGGCTATATAGGCTGCATACCTTTAATATAAAGGCTATATAGGCTGCATACCTTTAATATAAAGGCTATATAGGCATCATACCTTTAATATAAAGGCTATATAGGCTGCATACCTTTAATATAAAGACTATGTAGGCTGCATACCTTTAATATAAAGGCTATATAGGCTGCATACCTTTAATATAAAGGCTATATAGGCTGCATAGCTATACTATAAAGTCTATGTAGGCTGCATACCTTTAATATAAAGGCTATATAGGCTGCATACCTATACTATAAAGACTATGTAGGCTAAATACCTTTAATATAAAGGCTATATAGGCTGCATACCTTTAATATAAACACTATATAGGCTGCATACCTTTAATATAAAGGCTATATAGGCATCATACCTTTAATATAAAGACTATATAGGCTGCATACCTATACTATAAAGACTATGTAGGCTGCATACCTTTAATATAAAGGCTATATAGGCTGCATACCTATACTATAAATACTATGTAGGCTGCATACCTTTACTATAAAGGCTATATAGGCTGCATACCTTTAATATAAAGACTATATAGGCTGCATACCTTTAATATAAAGGCTATATAGGCGTCATACCTGATAGTTATGATCTGGCCGAAGTCTAGCTCGTAGTTGTTAACCTGGGCGATGAAGATGGCTGCCACGGCCTCGTAGAGCGCTGTCCCATCCATGTTGATTGTGGCGCCCACGGGGAGCACGAAGCGGATGATGCGTCGGTCGATGTGGTTGTTCTCCAGGAGGCACTTGAAGGTGATAGGCAGCGTGGCAGAGCTGGGGAGTAAATTCAGTTTTAGTTTAGTATTTATATTATTACATTCAACGCTCTCAACTCTATTACCTCAGTAAGTAGTACACTTCAGAGCTGGATAGGGGCCAAACAGAGGACCGCCTTGTGACGCAGATCACGTGGGGAAAAAAACTGTTCTTCAATTTCTATCAATGTCTTCCCTTGAAGCTAGAATCCTTAGTTGCTACATCCATTTTCTGACTTTTAAATTAGTGATACATAATCATTGATTCTAGAAGAATATAACTTAGAAATGCCTCATGAGCTTTAGTTCAACTGTCCTACCACATCAGAACCCAAAATATAAACTTGTTTTACTCCAATGTTTGTAAACAACGTAAATGTAAATAAACACTGTATAGCCTCAAAACATGGTTAAAACTATACATTTGATATCATGGATGGTCAGTCCTTGCATCCATAGTGCTGTCTGAATTTGAGAGCGGTTACATTTCTCCAGCCCATTCCTCAGCTTTTTATCGAAACAGGGGCGGGGAATACGCTTTGTTATTTTTTCAATTAAGGATTCTAGCTTTAATGTGTAATAATGACAAGCGAGACACAGTCAGTTGGAGGGGTAGTGATTCAAGATCATATTTTTTCATTTGAATTCAACCAAACTCAAGAGACAGACTCTTATTTATTATTTAAATGACAATGATTCATTCAAGAACAGAAAGATTCATTGAAAGACACATCATTCTCATTACATTCACACCACTCCTGCTGTCAATGTTTAATTATGGGTAGTCGAGGAACTAGAAGACTGACACAGAAACAGCACTTCTATCTCTTCTGTGGGAGGCTCTGTAAAGCACTGTAATAATAATAATAATAATAATGCCATTTAGCAGACGCTTTTATCCAAAGCGACTTACAGTCATGTGTGCATAAATTTTTAGGTATGGGTGGTCCCGTGGATCAAACCCACTACCCTGGCGTTACAAGCGCCATGCTCTACCAATTGAGGTACAGAGGACCACTGTGTGACAACTGCTGATGTAAAAAGGGTTTATAAAATATATTTCACTGATTAAGGACATCCTGACTGCAGATACTCCATAATTCTCAATTATGTCCTAACACGCGAGACAGAACCCGAGTCTACTCTGACACAGACCCGTCTGGCGAATCTAAACCTGTCTGTCCAACAGCCGGGGAGCTGAGGAGCAGAGACTAATGAAGAGATAATATCACTCAATGGGTGGTGTGCCATTACACACTATCAGAGTGAGACATTGGGTTGCGTCCCAAATGGCACCCTATTCCCTACATAGTGCACAACGTTTGACCAGAGCGGAGAGATGGAATAGGAAGGAAGGTGGAGGAGGAAGGATAGATGGAAGGAGAGGTGGAGGAGGAAGGAGAAGGTGGAAGAGGAAGGAGAGGTGGAAGAGGAAGGAGAGGTGGAAGAGGAAGGAGAGGTGGAGGAGGAAGGAAGGTGGAGGAAAGAGAGATGGAAGGAGAGGTGGAGGAGGAAGGAGAGGTGGAAGAGGAAGAAGAGGTGGAAGAGGAAGGAGAGGTGGAGGAAAGAGAGATGGAAGGAGAGGTGGAGGTGGAAGGAGAGGTGGAAGGAGAGGTGGAGGAGGAAGGAGAGGTGGAAGAGGAAGGAGAGGTGGAGGAGGAAGGAGAGGTGGAAGAGGAAGGAGAGGTGGAGGAAAGAGAGATGGAAGGAGAGGTGGAGGAGGAAGGAGAGGTGGAAGGAGAGGTGGAGGAGGAAGGATAGGTGGAAGAGGAAGGAGAGGTGGAGGGGGAAGGAGAGGTGGAAGAGGAAGGAAGGGGGAAGAGGAAGGAGAGGTAGAAGAGGAAGGAGAGGTGGAGGGGGAAGGAGAGGTGGAAGGAGAGATGGAGGAGGAAGGAGAGGTGGAAGAGGAAGGAGAGATGGAAGTGGTAGGAGAGGTGGAGGAGCAAGGAAGGTGGAGGAAGGAGAGATGGAAGGAGAGGTGGAGGAGGAAGGAGAGGTGGAAGAGGAAGGAGAGATGGATGAGGAAGGAGAGGTGGATGAGGAAGGAGAGGTGGAGGCGGAAGGAACGTGGAGGAAAGAGAGATGGAAGGAGAGGTGGAGGAGGAAGTAGAGGTGGAGGAGGAAGGAGAGGTGGAAGAGGAAGGAGAGATGGAAGAGGAAGGAGAGGTGAAGGAGGAAGGAGAGATGGAAGAGGAAGGAGAGGTGGAAGAGGAAGGGGAGGTGGAGGAGGATGGAGAGGTGGAAGGAGAGGTGGAAAAGGAAGGAGAGATGGAAGAGGAAGGATAGGTGGATGAGGACGGAGAGGAGGAGGAAGGAAGGAAGGTGGAGGAAAGAGAGATGGAAGGAGAGGTGGAGGAGGAAGAAGAGGTGGAAGAGGAAGGAGAGGTGGAAGAGGAAGGAGAGGTGGAAGAGGAAGGAGAGGTGGAGGAGGAAGGAAGGTGGAGGAAAGAGATATTGGAGGAGGAAGAAGAGGTGGAAGAGGAAGGAGAGGTGGGAGAGGAAGGAGAGGTGGAGGAGGAAGGAAGGTGGAGGAGGAAGGAGAGGTGGAGGACGAAGGACGAAGGAGAGATGGAAGGAGAGGTGGAGGACGAAGGACGAAGGAGAGATGGAAGGAGAGGTGGAAGAGGAAGGAGAGGTGGAAGAGGAAGGAGAGGAGGAAGGAGGAGAGGTGGAAGGATAGGTGGAAGAGGAAGGAGAGGTGGAAGAGGAAGGAGAGGAGGAAGGAGGAGAGGTGTGAGACGATGTATACGGCTGAGTGTAGATGTCTGTGGGTGAGAAGAATCATTTGGCACTGGATATTGTTTTGATCAAATCAAATCAAATTGTATTTGTCACATGAGCCGAATACAACAGGTGTACAGTAGACCTTACCGTGAATTGCTTACTTACAAGCCCTTAACCAACAATGCAGAATTTCTAAAACAGTAAGTAAGAAAGTATTTGCTAAAAATACATCCAAAATAATAATAAACTAAAGTAAGAAAAAAAGTAAGACAATAAAAGAACAATAAGGAGGCTGTATACATACAGGGGGTATTGATATCTAGGTTGCCAGGGAGATGAGCAGGGCCTGCAGGATAGGGTTAGGGTTAGGGTTAGAGGTAGGTTGTTGTTGTTGTTGTTTACCTGGAGGAAGTTGCCAGGGAGATGAGCAGGGCCTGCAGGATGCCCCTGATGTAGACGATGGGGCTCTTCTTGGTGATGAAGAAGTACATGGCAGGGAGGATGAAGAGACCATGGAGGATCAGCCCCATCACCACGGTGATAGCATAGAAACCCAGCTTCTTCCCCATGGCTGACGGGTCGTCCATCTCCAGGATCTTACCGGCCACCAGGAACACAATGCCGAACGGGAAGTACCTGGAATGGACCAGGAAGTTCGTTTTTATTTGTTTTTTTTTTTCATGGGAGACAGGTTTGTTCTTGGACTAGCCCAGGTGATTGACTGCAGTTGACAACATTGCTGAATATTGGTAGAATAGAATATGAGCTCTTTTGTTGACCCTCCCGCACACATGACTATCTCAGCATGTTGTCTAATACGATGTTATTGAGAGGACATGTCTTTGGGTTGCTCTTCCCATAAGCTACAACTCTTACCAGATCACTATGGCGACAATCTTCAGGACAGCCTCGTTTAAACTCTGACAGAAGTTGACCAGGGCGCTGCCGTTAGGCCCCATTCTACCCAGCATGATACCTAGACAACAACAACAACGTCAACAACATTGTTGTGTTAGACTGAGACAACATGGACACCATGGGCCAGACTGATTTGCTAAAGGTTTGTGTTTTTACTAAAGGGATTGATCAACAATGAAGAGAGAACAAAAGGGTCATTTAAAGGTTAATTATGTTAACTGTCACTCAGGCTGTGGCTGAAGGGCAGGGACAATGGTGATACTGTCAACCGTAATGATACTACAAGGTAGTGTGCCTTGGTGGGTTTGTATGTGTGTGTGTGTGTGTGTTGTGTGTGTGTGTTGTGTGTGTGTGTGTGTGTGTGTGTGAGAGTGTGTGTGAGAGTGTGTGTGTGTCTGTATGTGTCTGTGTGTGTGTGTGTATGTCTGTGTGTGTGTGTGTGTCTGTGTGTGTGTCTGTGTGTCTGTCTGTGTGTGTGTGTGTGTGTGTGTGTGTCTGTGTGTCTGTGTGTGTGTATGTGTCTGTGTATGTGTGTGTGTCTGTGTATGTCTGTGTGTGTGTGTGTATGTCTGTGTGTGTGTGTGTGTGTATGTGTGTCTGTGTGTATGTGTGTGTCTGTGTGTGTCCGTATGTGTCCGTATGTGTCTGTCTGTGTGTGTGTGTGTCTGTGTGTGTCTGTGTGTGTCTGTGTATGTCTGTGTGTGTGTGTGTAGTGTGTATGTCTGTGTGTGTGTGTGTGTGTGTGTGTGTGTCTGTGTGTGTGTGTATGTGTTCGTGGAACTGTCCCTCATCCATAATGACATCACACAGTGTCTGGGGAGTTAGGGTTAGAGGTCAGAGGTCAGTCGTGACGTTACTCACCCATGGTGGCGGAGAAGATGACGATCCCCAGGACATTCATGCCGTCGCTGGTCCCGGGCAGCGTGCGCATCTGGATGTCGGGCGGTGGCGTCAGGTCCAGGGAGAAGTTCTGGATGTCTGTTCCGTTGTCGTCCTGGACGCCGTAGATATAGACCCTCCGGGTGGTGCTCTCCATCAGGGCGGCTGTCACCGTGGGCGGAGGGGTCTTAATGATGGGGATACTCCTGGTACGGTACTAAACAGACCAGATACATTCAGTACACACTGAGTGGACAAAACATTAAGAACACCCGCTCTTTCAATGACATAGACTGACCAGGTGAATCCAGGTGAAAGCTACGATCCCTTATTGATGTCACTTGTTAAATCCACTTCAAATCAGTGTAGATGAAGGTGAGGAGACGGGTTAAAGAAGGATTTTATAAGCCTTGAGACAACTGAGACATGGGATCGTTGTACGTGTGCCATTCAGAGGGTGGATGGGCAAGACAAAAGATTGAAGAGCCTTTGAACGGGGTGTGGTAGTAGGTGCCAGGAGCACCAGTTTGTGTCAAGAACTGCAACGCTGCATGACATGGAAAGAGCAGGTGTTCATAATGTTTTGTACACTCAGTGTGTGTGCTGCATGTACATTAATATCACACTGAAGTATCTAACATGTTACGTATAGGTACACAAGCTACACATGGGGATGGTACAGGTGTGAAACAGAGAGTCGGAATTTGTTAAAGATACTGTATTTAATTAATTCCTGTCACTAACTGCCACCCAAACGTCTGGTGAATTGGTTTGTCAAACGGACACAGACTTCCATTAAAAAAGATCTTATTATCTCGTTCATCTCCTACTGTTATCAACATGAAGTGATAGAACTTAATATATTATTGATATAATAAGTGAGCTTCGCCACTCCTCCTAAAACTCTTCAGAAACGGATACATTTCCACTATATATAGGATAATGTCATGCTGCTTACCTGTTACCGGATACATTTCCACTATATATAGGATAATGTCATGCTGCTTACCTGTTACCTGATACATTTCCACTATATATAGGATAATGTCATCCCGCTTACCTGTTGGAAAGTTGCCTGGACCAAGTTGGCCGGGAACATGTTGCTGAAAGGGAAGAATACAGGAAAGTGTTCAACTCTAGAGCCGGCAGACTGGTTTCAGAAATAAACTAGAAAAGCCTGGTTCACAATTTTGTGCTCACGAGTCAAAACGGGTCCCCAAATTGTATTTTATTTATATTTTTTTTCAGATTCGTATGATATGTTTTTACGAATTCCAATTCGTTCAATATGTTACAAATTTGTAAGTGCTTAAGATCCCGAACTGCATCTTTAAGTTAAAATCTGTTATGTGACTAGTGACTAGACTTGTCTTATAATAGGCATGGAAGCACATAATGTTCCATGTGAGGGGTCGGAGAACTTGACCGCATCCAAAAACTTGACTTATCATCTTTTTACGCTACTTGTCTCCTTTGGATCCTTTTGTGAATATTCAGAAACTACTTCCTGTGTAAAACCAGTAGTACTATGTTTACTAAAATAAGACAGTCACAGCAGGCCTTAAAACATGCATGGATTAGACCAGGGTTCTTCAATTCCGGTCCTGGAGGGCCGAAACACCTCTGTTTTTCATCCTCTCCTTCTAATCAGGGGCTAATTCAGACCTGGGACACCAGGTGAGTGCAATTAACTACCAGGTAGAAATAAAAAACAGAAGTGTTTCGGCCCTCCAGGACCGGAATTGAAGAACCCTGGATTAGACCAATGATATTTAACTACTGCTTATGGATTAGACCAATGATATTTAACTACTGCTTTTTAAATGTTCTACTTAGTAGTTCATTGGTCAATTAATATCACTGATTGGTCAGGGAGTTGATTGAATAGCCCTGGATGAAATCATACAAACAGCTCTAATTCTTATCATAATGTCTTTTGGATTTGGAAGACGTCAGTCTTCTCCCCAATGACTATCAAGCTCCGGTGCTGATTTGAACAAATTGCATGATTGCATGTAAGAAAAATCAATCTCACTGACTGAGTACATAGCATCTAACACAGCTATCATACTAGACAATGCCTCTCTAATTACACCTCAGGCAATGGACAGGGTCTCATACAGGTTCTGTGCAGCCAGCCATCAAAATACGCATTTTATCTAATCAGAGCCAATATTGTGCTCTCTAGCCATGCTCTCATTGGTTAAGCTTCTCTAGCCACCCTAGGCCCTACTTGACCAGGACTCTCTGACATATGGAACTCAGCCTCTCAGGAAGATGAGAGTAGAGGAGAAGAGTAAGGCAGGGAGGGAGAGCCGGATGAACATGCGAGCAGCCAGGCGGCCACGCAAAGTCACTCCTTCCTGGGCGACAGGTGGGGAAGAACAGCTAGCCAACCGAATCGGCCCAGCTGCCCCACGCCACGAGTCTTAACTGCTAGTTCTAATAGGAGTCTTAGTTGCTGTTATAAAATGGTCTTATCTGCTAGTTCTAATATGAGTCTTAGTTGCTGTTATAAAAGGGTCTTATCTGCTAGTTCTAATAGGATTCTTAGTTGCTGTTATAAAAGGGTCTTATCTGCTAGTTCTAATACGGAGTCTTAGTTGCTGTTATAAAAGGGTCTTATCTGCTAGTTCTAATACGGAGTCTTAGTTGCTGTTATAAAAGGGTCTTATCTGCTAGTTCTAATACGGAGTCTTAGTTGCTGTTATAAAAGGGTCTTATCTGCTAGTTCTAACAGGTTATAATACGGTCTTTGACATGGACATCTTAGAACTTAACTCTCTTCCCAGCTCTATATGGGAAGAGGGAGGACGTTTATCATGTGCATGACATCTGTATGTGGCTATTTGTATGTGCACTGAACAAAAATATAAACACAACATGCAACAATTTCAAAGATTTTACTGAGTTACAGTTCATATAAGGAAATCAATCAATTCAAATAAATTCATTAGGCCCTAATCTATGGATTTCACGGCTGGGAATACAGATATATATTTTTTTAAAGGTAGCGACGTGGATCAGAAAACCAGTCAGTATCTGGTGTGACCACCATTTGCCTCACACATCTCCTTCGCATAAACAACATGCTACCTACACAACATTTATAAAATACACTGTATAAATAAAATGTGATTGATTTGTTGATTGATAGTTTGAAAAAAAAGTGATTGATTAAAACTACAATATTAATAAAAACTCTATATTATAGAGTATTCAAGTATTGCAGAAGTCATCCAGTTGGTCCATCCATGAGAGACAGAGAGAAAAGCAGGCTAATCAAGCCCTGTGTGGATCAGAACTAAACTCTGTGGGATCAGAACTAAACCCTGTGGGATCAGAACTAAACCCTGTGGGATCAGAACTAAACTCTGTGGGATCAGAACTAAACCCTGCGGGATCAGAACTAAACTCTGTGGGATCAGAACTAAACCCTGTGGGATCAGAACTAAACTCTGTGGGATCAGAACTAAACCCCGTGGGATCAGAACTAAACCCTGTGGGATCAGAACTAAACCCTGTGTGGATCAGAACTAACCCCTGTGGGATCAGAACTAAACCCTATGTGGATCAGAACTAACCCCTGTGTGGATCAGAACTAAACTCTGTTGGATCAGAACTAAACCCTGTGGGATCAGAACTAAACCCTTTAGGATCAGAACTAAACCCTGTGTTGATCAGAACTAACCCCTGTGGGATTAGAACTAAACCCTGTGTGGATCAGAACTAAACTCTGTGGGATCAGAACTAAACTCTGTGGGATCAGAACTAAACCCTGTGGGATCAGAACTAAACTCTGTGGGATCAGAACTAAACTCTGTGGGATCAGAACTAAACCCTGTGGGATCAGAACTAAACCCTGTGTGGATCAGAACTAAACTCTGTGGGATCAGAACTAAACCCTGTGGGATCAAAACTAAACCCTGTAGGATCAGAACTAAACCCTGTGTGGATCAGAACTAAACCCTGTGGGATCAGAACTAAACCCTGTGGGATCAGAACTAAACCCTGTGGGATCAGAACTAAACTCTGTGGGATCAGAACTAAACCCTGTGGGATCAAAACTAAACCCTGTAGGATCAGAACTAAACCCTGTGTGGATCAGAACTAAACCCTGTGGGATCAGAACTAAACCCTGTGGGATCAGAACTAAACCCTGTGGGATCAGAACTAAACCCTGTGTGGATCATAACTAAACCCTGTGGGATCAGAACTAACCCCTGTGGGATCAGAACTAAACCCTGTGTGGATCAGGACTAAACCCTGTGGGATTAGAACTAAACCCTGTGGGATCCGAACTAAACCCTGTGGGATCAGAACTAACCCCTGTGGGATCAAAACTAAACCCTGTAGGATCAGAACTAAACCTTGTGTGGATCAGAACTAAACTCTGTGGGATCAGAACTAAACCCTGTGGGATCAGAACTAAACCCTGTGGGATCAGAACTAAACCCTGTGGGATCAGAACTAAACCCTGTGTGGATCATAACTAAACCCTGTGGGATCAGAACTAACCCCTGTGGGATCAGAACTAAACCCTGTGTGGATCAGAACTAAACCCTGTGTGGATCAGGACTAAACCCTGTGGGATCAGAACTAAACCCTGTGATATTGGAACTAAATCCTGTGGGATCAGAACTAAACCCTGACCTCAATGCCACTAATTAAACCTAAGCACATCACAAATCTTCATACACACCACATTAAACACACATGCACAGGCATACACATACATATACTGTACAAACGCACAAACACATGAACATAAGCACAGACAAACAGACACACGCGCGCGCGCACGCATACACACACACAGAGACACGCACACACACACACACACACAGAAACAGTGCACACACACACACACACACAAACAGTACGCACACGGCCCACGGACATAAGCGCACACATGACTAATAAAAACCCTTGAACCTTCAATGTAGGCTGATTTTAAAACAATTAAATTACATTGGACACAACAACAAAGGTCAAAGGTCAATTTAATGATCTTCATCCTGTCTCTTACCGAATCAGATCGAGCAGGGCATCAGCGGAGCTCATGATTGGCTTGCCGCTGTCCTCGTTGTCCTCCTTCTGGGCGGCGCCCCCGGGGTGGATGATGGTAACCATGAGGATGCCCACCACCACCGCCACGAAGGTGGTCCACAGGTAGTAGGAGACGGTCATGATGCCCAGGCGGCTGGAACACTTGGCATCCAGAGCTGCCAGCCCCGACATCAAACTAGAGAGAAGAGCAGAATGGTTAAGAGGAAGGAGACAAACTGATCATCCCAGAGAGAATAACAAAAACAAACAGAATCGTCATAATCAATCTGTAGACAGTGAGCGGATGAGAGAGAGAGAGAGGGGTCAAAACAGAATGGGTCAGGAAAGAGAGAACTCAGTGGTAAAGGTTGTTGAAATGGTTAGCAACCTGCTGTTCTCTTCTGTATAGTGTGTTGGGACATTCATGTTAAATGCACTTTTTAAATAGTGTTTAATTTGAGAGCTTCTTTGAGAGCTTCAGCCACGGTGATTTTAGAATAGGTTTGGTTTCAACTAAGAGCATACATTTCTGCCCACTAACTTTCCCGGAAAATGCCATTGGCACAGACATCAAATATACACAGAAAAATATAAAAATAGATCTATGACATGAAATGTAAGAGAGAGAAATAAGTCAAGAAACCCACCACTCAAAGCAAAGCGTAAAACCCTTGAGGACATAATGTCCAACATTAGAGCAACTTTACAACTTCCATCCCACTAATGAACTCAACTGGGTAATAACTATTAATGTAATATTGAATCACTGAGATTATGTACTTGCTCTCCTGTCCTACTATTTCAAGTCTTTCAAATATTTAGAGCGTTTGCTCTAGCCTGTCTGGAGTGTCAGATCGTCTGGGTGTGCAGTTCTGAGACTATTCTATTGGTCCAGTAGGACAGACAAGCTCAATCAATCACAGATAAAGTATTTGAAATGATTTCAATCCAGGTCTGCTGCTCTCAGTGATATATAGTGTGGTAGATAGTGTGGTAGATAGTGTGATAGTGTGGTAGATAGTGTGATAGTGTGATAGATAGTGTGATAGATAGTGTGATAGTGTGATATATAGTGTGATAGTGTGGTAGATAGTGTGATAGATAGTGTGATAGTGTGGTAGATAGTGTGATAGATAGTGTGGTAGATAGTGTGATAAATAGTGTGGTAGATAGTGTGATAGATAGTGTGATAGATAGTGTGATAGATAGTGTGATAGTGTGGTAGATAGTGTGATAGATAGTGTGGTAGATAGTGTGGTAGATAGTGTGGTAGATAGTGTGATAGATAGTGTGATTGTGTGGTAGATAGTGTAGTAGATAGTGTGATAGATAGTGTGGTAGATAGTGTGGTAGATCGTGTGATAGATCGTGTGATAGATAGTGTGGTAGATAGTGTGATAGGTGTGGTAGATAGTGTGATAGATAGTGTGATAGATAGTGTGGTAGATAGTGTGGTAGATAGTGTGGTAGATAGTGTGGTAGATAGTGTAGTAGATAGTGTGGTAGATAGTGTGATAGATAGTGTGGTAGATAGTGTGGTAGATAGTGTGATAGATAGTGTGGTAGATAGTGTGATAGATAGTGTGGTAGATAGTGTGATAGATAGTGTGGTAGATAGTGTGGTAGATAGTGTGATAGATAGTGTTATAGAAAGTGTGGTAGATAGTGTGATAGTGTGGTAGATAGTGTGATAGTTTGATAGATAGTGTGATAGATAGTGTGATAGTGTGGTAGATAGTGTGATAGATAGTGTGGTAGATAGTGTGATAGATAGTGTGATAGTGTGATAGATAGTGTGATAGTATGATAGATAGTGTGATAGTGTGGTAGATAGTGTGGTATATAGTGTGGTGGATAGTGTGATAGATAGTGTTATAGATAGTGTGATAGTGTGGTAGATAGTGTGGTAGATAGTGTGATAGATAGTGTTGTAGATAGTGTGATAGTGTGGTAGATAGTGTAATAGATAGTGTGGTAGATAGTGTGGTAGATAGTGTGATAGATAGTGTGATAGAGGGCGGCAGGTAGCTTAGTGGTTAAGAGCGTTGTACCAGTAACCGAAAGGTTGCTGGTTCTAATCCCCGAGCCGACTAGGTGAAAAATCTGTCGATGTGCCCTTGAGCAAGGCACTTAACCCTAATTGCTCTGGATAAGAGCGTCTGCTAAATGACCAATTTATTTATAGATAGTGTTATAGATAGTGTGATAGATAGTGTGGTAGATAGTGCGGTAGATAGTGCGGTAGATAGTGTGGTAGATAGTGTGATAGATAGTGTGGTAGATAGTGTGATAGATAGTGTGATAGATAGTGTGGTAGATAGTGTTATAGATAGTGTGATATATAGTGTGATAGATAGTGTGGTAGATAGTGTGATAGATAGTGTGGTAGATAGTGTGGTAGATAGTGTGGTAGAAAGTGTGATAGTGTGGTAGATAGTGTGGTAGATAGTGTTATAGATAGTGTGGTAGATAGCGTTATAGATAGTGTGGTAGATAGTGTGGTAGATAGTGTGATAGATAGTGTGATAGTGTTATAGATAGTGTGGTAGATAGTGTGGTAGATAGTGTGGCAGATAGTGTGGTAGATAGTGTGGTAGATAGTGTGGTAGATGGTGTAACAGTGTGGCAGATAGTGTGGTAGATATTGTTATATATAGTGTGGTAGATATTGTTATATATAGTGTGGTAGATAGTGTGATAGATAGTGTGGTAGATAGTGTGATAGATAGTGTGATAGATAGTGTGATAGATAGTGTTATAGATAGTGTGGTAGATAGTGTGGTAGATAGTGTGGAAGATAGTGTGATATATTGTGTGATAGTGTGGTAGATAGTGTGGTAGATAGTGTTATAGATAGTGTGATAGTGTGGTAGATAGTGTGATAGATAGTGTTATAGATAGTGTGATAGTGTGGTAGATAGTGTGGTAGATAGTATTATAGATAGTGTGGTAGATAGTGTGGTAGATAGTGTGATAGATAGTGTGATAGATAGTGTGGTAGATAGTGTGCTAGATAGTGTAGTAGATAGTGTGGTAGATAGTGTGATAGATAGTGTGGTAGATAGTGTTATAGATATTGTGGTAGATAGTTTGATAGATAGTGTGGTAGATAGTGTGATAGATAGTGTTGTAGATAGTGTGGTAGATAGTGTGGTAGATAGTGTGGTAGACAGTGTGATAGATAGTGTGATAGTGTGGTAGATAGTGTGATATATAGTGTGGTAGATAGTGTGGTAGATAGTGTGGTAGATAGTGTAACATTGTGGCAGATAGTGTGGTAGATAGTGTGGTAGATAGTGTGGTAGATAGTGTGATAGATAGTGTTATAGATAGTGTGGTAGATAGTGTGGTAGATAGTGTGGTAGATAGTGTGATAGATAGTGTGATAGTGTGGTAGATAGTGTGGTAGATAGTGTGGTAGATAGTGTGGTAGATAGTGTGATAGATAGTGTGGTAGATAGTGTGAAATATAGTGTGATAGATAGTGTGGTAGATAGTGTGGTAGATAGTGTTATAGATAGTGTGATATATAGTGTTATAGATAGTGTGATAGATAGTGTAATAGATAGTGTGATAGTGTGGTAGATAGTGTGGTAGATAGTGTGATAGTGTGGTAGATAGTGTGGTAGATGGTGTTATAGATGGTGTGGTAGAGAGTGTGGTAGATAGTGTTATAGATAGTGTGGTAGATAGTGTGGTAGATAGCGTTATAGATAGTGTGGTAGATAGTGTGGTAGATAGTGTGGTAGATAGTGTTATAGATAGTGTGGTAGATAGTGTGTTAGATAGTGTGGTAGATAGTGTGGTAGATAGCGTGATAGTGCGGTAGATAGTGTGGTAGACAGTGTTATAGATAGTGTGGTAGATAGTGTGGTAGATAGTGTGGTAGATAGTGTGATAGTGTGGCAGATAGTGTGGTAGATAGTGTGGTAGATAGTGTGGTAGATAGTGTAACAGTGTGGCAGATAGTGTGGTAGATAGTGTTATAGATAGTGTGGTAGATAGTGTGATAGATAGTGTGGTAGATAGTGTGATAGATAGTGTGATAGATAGTGTGATAGATAGTGTTATAGATAGTGTGGTAGATAGTGTGGTAGATAGTGTGGTAGATAGTGTGGTAGATAGTGTTATAGATAGTGTTATAGATAGTGTGATAGTGTGGTAGATAGTGTGGTAGATAGTGTGGTAGATAGTGTGGTAGATAGTATTATAGATAGTGTGGTAGATAGTGTGCTAGATAGTGTGGTAGATAGTGTGATAGATAGTGTGGTAGATAGTGTGATAGATAGTGTGATATATAGTGTGGTAGATAGTGTGGTAGATAGTGTTATAGATAGTGTGATATATAGTGTGATAGATAGTATTAGAGATAGTGTGGTAGATAGTGTGCTAGATAGTGTGGTAGATAGTGTTATAGATAGTGTGATATATAGTGTGGTAGATAGTGTGGTAGATAGTGTGATAGTGTGGCAGATAGTGTGGTAGATAGTGTGGTAGATAGTGTGGTAGATAGTGTGGTAGATAGTGTAACAGTGTGGCAGATAGTGTGGTAGATAGTGTTATAGATAGTGTGGTAGACAGTGTGATAGATAGTGTGGTAGATAGTGTGATAGATAGTGTGATAGATAGTGTTATAGATAGTGTGGTAGATAGTGTGGTAGATAGTGTGGAAGATAGTGTGATAGATAGTGTGATAGTGTGGTAGATAGTGTGGTAGATAGTTTTATAGATAGTGTTATAGATAGTGTGATAGTGCGGTAGATAGTGTGGTAGATAGTGTGGTAGATAGTGTGGTAGATAGTATTATAGATAGTGTGGTAGATAGTGTGCTAGATAGTGTGGTAGATAGTATGATAGATAGTGTGGTAGATAGTGTGGTAGATAGTGTGATAGATAGTGTGATATATAGTGTGGTAGATAGTGTGGTAGATAGTGTTATAGATAGTGTGATATATAGTGTGATAGATAGTATTAGAGATAGTGTGGTAGATAGTGTGCTAGATAGTGTGGTAGATAGTGTTATAGATAGTGTGATATATAGTGTGGTAGATAGTGTGGTAGATAGTGTGATAGTGTGGCAGATAGTGTGGTAGATAGTGTGGTAGATAGTGTGGTAGATAGTGTGGTAGATAGTGTAACAGTGTGGCAGATAGTGTGGTAGATAGTGTTATAGATAGTGTGGTAGATAGTGTGATAGATAGTGTGGTAGATAGTGTGATAGATAGTGTTATAGATAGTGTGGTAGATAGTGTGGTAGATAGTGTGGAAGATAGTGTGATAGATAGTGTGATAGTGTGGTAGATAGTGTGGTAGATAGTTTTATAGATAGTGTTATAGATAGTGTGATAGTGCGGTAGATAGTGTGGTAGATAGTGTGGTAGATAGTGTGGTAGATAGTATTATAGATAGTGTGGTAGATAGTGTGCTAGATAGTGTGGTAGATAGTATGATAGATAGTGTGGTAGATAGTGTGATAGATAGTGTGATAGATAGTGTGGTAGATAGTGTGGTAGATAGTGTTATAGATAGTGTGATAGCTAGTGTGATAGATAGTGTGATAGTGTGGTAGATAGTGTGATAGATAGTGTGATAGTGTGGTAGATAGTGTGGTAGATAGTGTGATAGTGTGGTAGATAGTGTGGTAGATAGTGTTATAGATAGTGTGGTAGATAGTGTGGTAGATATTGTTATAGATAGTGTGGTAGATAGTGTGGTAGATAGTGTGGTAGATAGTGTTATAGATAGTGTGGTAGATAGTGTGGTAGATAGTGTTATAGATAGTGTGGTAGATAGTGTGATAGTGTGGTAGATAGTGTGGTAGATAGTGTTGTAGATAGTGTGGTAGATAGTGTGGTAGATAGTGTGGTAGATAGTGTGGCAGATAGTGTGGTAGATAGTGTGGTAGATAGTGTGGTAGATAGTGTTATAGATAGTGTGGTAGATAGTGTTATAGATAGTGTGGTAGATAGTGTGGTAGATAGTGTGGTAGATAGTGTGATAGTGTGGCAGATAGTGTGGTAGATAGTGTGGTAGATAGTGTTATAGATAGTTTAACAGTGTGGCAGATAGTGTGGTAGATAATGTGATAGATAGTGTGGTAGATAGTGTGATATATAGTGTGATAGATAGTGTTATAGATAGTGTGGCAGATAGTGTGGTAGATATTGTGGAAGATAGTGTGATAGATAGTGTGGTAGATAGTGTTATAGATAGTGTTATAGATAGTGTGATAGTGTGGTAGATAGTGTGGTAGATAGTATTATAGATAGTGTGGTAGATAGTGTGCTAGATAGTGTGGTAGATAGTGTGATAGATAGTGTGGTAGATAGTGTGATAGATAGTGTGATAGATAGTGTGGTAGATAGTGTTATAGATAGTGTGATATATAGTGTCATAGATAGTGTGATAGATAGTGTGATAGTGTGGTAGATAGTGTGATAGATAGTGTGATAGTGTGGTAGATAGTGTGGTAGATAGTGTGATAGTGTGGTAGATAATGTGGTAGATAGTGTTATAGATAGTGTGGTAGATAGTGTGGTAGATAGTGTGGTAGATAGTGTTATAGATAGTGTGGTAGATAGTGTGGTAGATAGTGTGGTAGATAGTGTTATAGATAGTGTGGTAGATAGTGTGGTAGATAG
>NC_140010.1:3439431-3461931 GCF_964263955.1 Coregonus lavaretus | reverse complement strand
GTATACAGAAGATAGCCCTATTTGGTAAAAGACCAAATCCATATTATGGCAAGAACAGCTCAAATAAGCAATGAGAAACGACAGTCCATCATTACTTTAAGACATGAAGGTCAGTCAATACGGAACATTTCAATAACTTTTAAAGTTTCTTCAAGTGCAGTCGCAAAAACCATCAAGCGCTATGATGAAACTGGCTCTCATGAGGACCACCACAGGAAAGGAAGACCCAGAGTTACCTCTGCTGCAGAGGATAAGTTCATTAGAGTTAACTGCACCACAGAAATTGCAGCCCAAATAAATGTTTCACAGAGTTCAAGTAACAGACACATCTCAACATCAACTGTTCAGAGGAGACTATGTGAATCAGGCCTTCATGGTCGAATTGCTGCAAAGAAACCACTACTAAAGGACACCAATAATGAGAAGAGACTTGCTTGGGCCAAGAAACACAAGCAATGGACATTAGACTGGTGGAAATCTGTCCTTTGGTCTGATGAGTCCAAATTTTATATTTTTGGTTCCAACCACCGTGTCTTTGTGAGACGCAGTGTGGTTCCCACCATGAAGCATGGAGGAGGAGGTGTGATGGTGTGGGGGGTGCTTTGCTGGTGACACTGTCAGTGATTTATTTGGAAATCAAGGCACACTTAACCAGCATGGCTACCACAGCATTCCCATTTGGTTTGCATTTAGTGGGACTATCATGTGTTTTTGAAAAGGACAATGACCCAACACACCTCCAGGCTGTGTAAGGGCTATTTGACCGAGGAGGAGAGTGATGGAGTGCTGCATCAGATGACCTGGCCTCCACAATCCCCCGACCTCAACCCAATTGAGATGGTTTGGGATGAGTTGAACCGCAGAGTGAAGGAAAAGCAGCCAACAAGTGCTCAGCATATGTGGGAACTCCTTCAAGACTGTTGGAAAAGCATTCCTCATGAAGTTGGTTGAGAGAATGCCAAGAGTGTGCACAGCTGTCATCAAGGCAAAGGGTGGCTTCTTTGAAGAATTTCAAATATAAAATATATTTTGATTTGTTTAACACTTTTTTGGTTACTACATGATTCCAGACATGATTTCACAGTTTTGATGTCTTCACTATTATTCTACATTGTACATAATAGTAAAAATAAAGAAAAACCATTGAATGAGTAGGTGTGTCCAAACCTTTGACTGGTACTGTAAATGGTTTAGACATGTCAGAACGTCAGTCTTCTTAGAAATTAGAACATATATTTGTATTAGAAATTACAGCATGTCTTCTTCTATGAAATGAGAATAAACATACCAGTTTACCATCCCAGAATGAAGATTTTAGAATGTATGGTCAGAATGTCAGAATGTCGGAATGTTTGATGCAGCACCTCTGAAATAATAATTTATTCTTAAGGTGGAAGGAATGCCCTCTCTGGGGATCATTACTGTAACACTAATGACATACAACCCTCTACAGTAGTAGTAGTATCAACCCTCTACAGTAGTAGTAGTATCAACCCTCTACATTAGTAGTAGTATCAACCCTCTACATTAGTAGTATCAACCCTCTACAGTAGTAGTAGTATCAACCCTCTACAGTAGTAGTAGTATCAACCCTCTACAGTAGTAGTATCAACCCTCTACAGTAGTAGTAGTATCAACCCTCTACATTAGTAGTATCAACACTCTACAGTAGTAGTAGTATCAACCCTCTACAGTAGTAGTAGTATCAACCCTCTACAGTAGTATTAGTATCAACCCTCTACAGTAGTATTAGTATCAACCCTCTACAGTAGTAGTAGTATCAACCCTCTACAGTAGTAGTATCAACCCTCTACAGTAGTAGTAGTATCAACCCTCTACAGTAGTAGTAGTATCAACCCTCTACAGTAGTAGTAGTATCAACCCTCTACAGTAGTAGTATCAACCCTCTACAGTAGTAGTAGTATCAACCCTCTACAGTAGTAGTAGTATCAACCCTCTACAGTAGTAGTAGTATCAACCCTCTACAGAAGTAGTAGTATCAACCCTCTACATTAGTAGTAGTATCAACCCTCTACAGTAGTAGTAGTATCAACCCTCTACAGTAGTAGTAGTATCAACCCTCTACATTAGTAGTAGTATCAACCCTCTACAGTAGTAGTAGTATCAACTCTCTACAGTAGTAGTAGTATCAACCCTCTACAGTAGTAGTAGTATCAACCCTCTACAGTAGTAGTAGTATCAACCCTCTACAGTAGTAGTAGTATCAACCCTCTACAGTAGTAGTAGTATCAACCCTCTACAGTAGTAGTAGTATCAACCCTCTACATTAGGTGTAGTACAACCCTCTACATTAGTAGTAGTATCAACCCTCTACAGTAGTAGTATCAACCCTCTACAGTAGTATTAGTATCAACCCTCTACAGTAGTAGTGTCAACCCTCTACAGTATTAGTATCAACCCTCTACAGTAGTAGTAGTATCAACCCTCTACAGTGGTATTAGTATCAACCCTCTACAGTAGTAGTATCAACCCTCTACAGTAGTATTAGTATCAACCCTCTACAGTAGTAGTGTCAACCCTCTACAGTATTAGTATCAACCCTCTACAGTAGTAGTAGTATCAACCCTCTACAGTAGTAGTATCAACCCTCTACAGTAGTAGTAGTATCAACCCTCTACAGTAGTAGTAGTATCAACCCTCTACAGTAGTAGTAGTATCAACCCTCTACAGTAGTAGTAGTATCAACCCTCTACAGTAGTAGTAGTATCAACCTTCTACAGTAGTAGTAGTATCAATCCTCTACAGTAGTAGTAGTATCAACCCTCTACAGTAGTAGTAGTATCAACCCTCTACAGTAGTAGTAGTATCAACCCTCTACAGTAGTAGTAGTATCAACCCTCTACAGTAGTAGTAGTATCAACCCTCTACAGTAGTAGTAGTATCAACCCTCTACAGTAGTAGTAGTATCAACCCTCTACAGTAGTAGTAGTATCAACCCTCTACAGTAGTAGTAGTATCAACCTTCTACAGTAGTAGTAGTATCAACCCTCTACAGTAATAGTAGTATCAACCCTCTACAGTAGTAGTGTCAACCCTCTACAGTAGTAGTAGTATCAACCCTCTACAGTAGTAGTAGTATCAACCCTCTACAGTAGTAGTATTAGTATCAAACTTCTACAGTAGTAGTAGTATCAACCCTCTACATTAGTAGTATCAACCCTCTACAGTAGTAGTAGTATCAACCCTCTACAGTAGTAGTAGTATCAACCCTCTACATTAGTAGTATCAACCCTCTACAGTAGTAGTATCAACACTCTACATTAGTAGTATCAACCCTCTACAGTAGTAGTAGTATCAACCCTCTACAGTAGTAGTAGTATCAACCCTCTACATTAGTAGTATCAACCCTCTACAGTAGTAGTATCAACCTTCTACAGTAGTAGTAGTATCAACCCTCTCCAGTAGTAGTAGTATCAACACTCTACAGTAGTAGTAGTATCAACCCTCTACAGTAGTAGTAGTATCAACCCTCTACATTAGTAGTAGTATCAACCCTCTACAGTAGTAGTAGTATCAACCCTCTAGAGTAGTAGTATCAACCCTCTACAGTAGTAGTAGTATCAACCCTCTACAGTAGTAGTATCAACCCTCTACAGTAGTAGTAGTATCAACCCTCTACAGTAGTAGTAGTATCAACCCTCTACAGTAGTAGTAGTATCAACCCTCTACAGTAGTAGTATCAACCCTCTACAGTAGTAGTAGTATCAACCCTCTACAGTAGTAGTATCAACCCTCTACAGTAGTAGTAGTATCAACCCTATACAGTAGTAGTAGTATCAACCCTCTACATTAGTAGTATCAACCCTCTACAGTAGTAGTATCAACCCTATACAGTAGTAGTAGTATCAACCCTCTACATTAGTAGTATCAACCCTCTACAGTAGTAGTAGTATCAACCCTCTACAGTAGTATTAGTATCAACCCTCTACAGTAGTAGTAGTATCAACCCTCTACATTAGTAGTATCAACCTTCTACAGTAGTAGTAGTATCAACCCTCTACATTAGTAGTATCAACCCTCTACAGTAGTAGTAGTATCAACCCTCTACATTAGTAGTATCAACCCTCTACAGTAGTAGTATCAACCCTCTACAGTAGTAGTAGTATCAACCCTCTACATTAGTAGTATCAACCCTCTACAGTAGTATTAGTATCAACCCTCTACAGTAGTAGTAGTATCAACCCTCTACATTAGTAGTATCAACCCTCTACAGTAGTATTAGTATCAACCCTCTACAGTAGTAATAGTAGTATCAACCCTCTACATTAGTAGTATCAACCCTCTACAGTAGTATTAGTATCAACCCTCTACAGTAGTAGTAGTATCAACCCTCTACATTAGTAGTATCAACCCTCTACAGTAGTATTAGTATCAACCCTCTACAGTAGTAGTAGTATCAACCCTCTACATTAGTAGTATCAACCCTCTACAGTAGTATTAGTATCAACCCTCTACAGTAGTAGTAGTATCAACCCTCTACATTAGTAGTATCAACCCTCTACAGTAGTAGTAGTATCAACCCTCTACATTAGTAGTATCAACCCTCGACAGTAGTAGTATCAACCCTCTACAGTAGTAGTAGTATCAACCCTCTACATTAGTAGTATCAACCCTCTACAGTAGTATTAGTATCAACCCTCTACAGTAGTAGTAGTATCAACCCTCTACATTAGTAGTATCAACCCTCTACAGTAGTATTAGTATCAACCCTCTACAGTAGTAGTAGTATCAACCCTCTACATTAGTAGTATCAACCCTCTACAGTAGTAGTATCAACCCTCTACAGTAGTAGTAGTATCAACCCTCTACAGTAGTAGTATCAACCCTCTACAGTAGTAGTATCAACCCTCTACAGTAGTAGTAGTATCAACCCTCTACATTAGTAGTATCAACCCTTTACAGTAGTAGTAGTATCAACCCTCTACAGTAGTAGTAGTATCAACCCTCTACAGTAGTAGTAGTATCAACCCTCTACAGTAGTTGTAGTATCAACCCTCTACAGTAGTAGTAGTATCAACCCTCTACAGTAGTAGTAGTATCAACCCTCTACAGTAGTAGTATCAACCCTCTACATTAGTAGTATTAGTATCAACCCTCTACATTAGTAGTATCAACCCTCTACAGTAGTAGTAGTATCAACCCTCTACAGTAGTAGTAGTATCAACCCTCTACAGTAGTAGTAGTATCAACCCTCTACAGTAGTAGTATCAACCCTCTACAGTAGTAGTAGTATCAACCCTCTACATTAGTAGTATCAACCCTCTACAGTAGTAGTATTATCAACCCTCTACATTAGTAGTATCAACCCTCTACAGTAGTAGTAGTATCAACCCTCTACAGTAGTAGTATCAACCCTCTACAGTAGTAGTATCAACCCTCTACAGTAGTAGTAGTATCAACCCTCTACAGTAGTAGTAGTATCCATCCTCTACAGTAGTAGTAGTATCAACCCTCTACAGTAGTAGTAGTATCAACCCTCTACAGTAGTAGTATCAACCCTCTACAGTAGTAGTAGTATCAACCCTCTACAGTAGTAGTATCAATCCTCTACAGTAGTAGTAGTATCAACCCTCTACAGTAGTAGTATCAACCCTCTACAGTAGTAGTAGTATCAACCCTCTACATTAGTAGTATCAATCCTCTACAGTAGTAGTAGTATCAACCCTCTACATTAGTAGTATCAACCCTCTACAGTAGTATTATCAACCCTCTACATTAGTAGTAGTATCAACCCTCTACAGTAGTAGTAGTATCAACCCTCTACAGTAGTAGTAGTATCAACCCTCTACAGAAGTAGTAGTAGTATCAACCCTCTACAGTAGTAGTATCAACCCTCTACAGTAGTAGTAGTATCAACCCTCTACAGTAGTAGTAGTATCCATCCTCTACAGTAGTAGTAGTATCAACCCTCTACAGTAGTAGTAGTATCAATCCTCTACAGTAGTAGTATCAACCCTCTACAGTAGTAGTAGTATCAACCCTCTACAGTAGTAGTATCAAGCCTCTACAGTAGTAGTATCAAGCCTCTACAGTAGTAGTAGTATCAACCCTCTACAGTAGTAGTATCAACCCTCTACAGTAGTAGTAGTATCAACCCTCTACATTAGTAGTATCAATCCTCTACAGTAGTAGTAGTATCAACCCTCTACATTAGTAGTATCAACCCTCTACAGTAGTATTAGTATCAACCCTCTACAGTAGTATTAGTATCAACCCTCTACAGTAGTATTAGTATCAACCCTCTACAGTAGTAGTAGTATCAACCCTCTACATTAGTAGTATCAACCCTCTACAGTAGTAGTAGTATCAACCCTGTACAGTAGTAGTAGTATCAACCCTCTACAGTAGCAGTAGTATCAACCCTCTACAGTAGTATTAGTATCAACCTTCTACAGTAGTAGTATCAACCCTCTACAGTAGTAGAATCAACCCTCTACAGTAGTAGTAGTATCAACCCTCTACAGTAGTAGTAGTATCAACCCTCTACAGTAGTAGTAGTATCAACCCTCTACAGTAGTAGTAGTATCAACCCTCTACAGTAGTAGTATCAACCCTCTAGAGTAGTAGTAGTATCAACCCTCTACAGTAGTAGTAGTATCAACCCTCTACAGTAGTAGTAGTATCAACCCTCTACAGTAGTAGTAGTATCAACCCTCTACAGTAGTAGTAGTATCAACCCTCTACAGTAGTAGTATCAAGCCTCTACAGTAGTAGTAGTATCAACACTCTACAGTAGTAGTATCAACCCTCTACATTAGTAGTAGTATCAACACTCTACAGTAGTAGTAGTATCAACACTCTACAGTAGTAGTATCAACCCTCTACAGTAGTAGTAGTATCAACCCTCTACAGTAGTAGTAGTATCAACCCTCTACAGTAGTAGTAGTATCAAATCTCTACAGTAGTAGTAGTATCAACCATCTACAGTAGTAGTAGTATCAACCCTCTACAGTAGTAGTAGCATCAACCCTCTACAGTAGTAGTATCAACCCTCTACAGTAGTAGTATCAACCCTCTACAGTAGTAGTAGTATCAACCCTCTACAGTAGTAGTATCAACCCTCTACAGTAGTAGTATCAACCCTCTACAGTAGTAGTATCAACCCTCTACAGTAGTAGTATCAACCCTCTACAGTAGTAGTAGTATCAACCCTCTACATTAGTAGTATCAACCCTTTACAGTAGTAGTAGTATCAACCCTCTACAGTAGTAGTAGTATCAACCCTCTACAGTAGTAGTAGTATCAACCCTCTACAGTAGTTGTAGTATCAACCCTCTACAGTAGTAGTAGTATCAACCCTCTACAGTAGTAGTAGTATCAACCCTCTACAGTAGTAGTATCAACCCTCTACATTAGTAGTATTAGTATCAACCCTCTACATTAGTAGTATCAACCCTCTACAGTAGTAGTAGTATCAACCCTCTACAGTAGTAGTAGTATCAACCCTCTACAGTAGTAGTAGTATCAACCCTCTACAGTAGTAGTAGTATCAACCCTCTACAGTAGTAGTAGTATCAACCCTCTACAGTAGTAGTAGTATCAACCCTCTACATTAGTAGTATCAACCCTCTACATTAGTAGTAGTATCAACCCTCTACAGTAGTAGTAGTATCAACCCTCTACAGTAGTAGTAGTATCAACCCTCTACAGTAGTAGTATCAACCCTCTACAGTAGTAGTATCAACCCTCTACAGTAGTAGTAGTATCAACCCTCTACAGTAGTAGTATCAATCCTCTACATTAGTAGTATCAACCCTCTACAGTAGTAGTAGTATCAACCCTCTACATTAGTAGTATCAACCCTCTACAGTAGTAGTAGTATCAACTCTCTACAGTAGTAGTAGTATCAAATCTCTACAGTAGTAGTAGTATCAACCCTCTACAGTAGTAGTAGTAGTATCAACCCTCTACATTAGTAGTAGTATCAACCCTCTACATTAGTAGTAGTATCAACCCTCTACAGTAGTAGTAGTATCAACCCTCTACAGTAGTAGTAGTAGTATCAACCCTCTACAGTAGTAGTAGTAGTATCAACCCTCTACATTAGTAGTATCAACCCTCTACATTAGTAGTATCAACCCTCTACAGTAGTAGTAGTATCAACCCTCTACAGTAGTAGTAGTAGTATCAACCCTCTACATTAGTAGTAGTATCAACCCTCTACATTAGTAGTAGTATCAACCCTCTACAGTAGTAGTAGTATCAACCCTCTACAGTAGTAGTAGTATCAATCCTCTACAGTAGTAGTAGTATCAACCCTCTACATTAGTAGTATCAACCCTCTACATTAGTAGTATCAACCCTCTACAGTAGTAGTATCAACCCTCTACAGTAGTAGTATCAACCCTCTACAGTAGTAGTATCAACCCTCTACAGTAGTAGTAGTATCAACCCTCTACATTAGTAGTATCAACCCTCTACAGTAGTATTAGTATCAACCCTCTACAGTAGTAGTATCAACCCTCTACATTAGTAGTATCAAACCTCTACAGTAGCAGTAGTATCAACCCTCTACAGTAGCAGTATCAACCCTCTACAGTAGTAGTAGTATCAACCCTCTACATTAGTAGTATCAACCCTCTACAGTAGTAGTAGTATCAACCCTCTACAGTAGTAGTAGTATCAACCCTCTACATTAGTAGTATCAACCCTCTACAGTAGTAGTAGTATCAACCCTCTACAGTAGTAGTAGTAGTATCAACCCTCTACAGTAGTATTAGTATCAACCCTCTACAGTAGCAGTAGTATCAACCCTCTACATTAGTAGTAGTATCAACCCTCTACAGTAGTAGTATCAACCCTCTACAGTAGTAGTAGTAGTATCAACCCTCTACAGTAGTAGTAGTATCAACCCTCTACAGTAGTAGTATCAACCCTCTACAGTAGTAGTAGTAGTATCAACCCTCTACAGTAGTAGTAGTATCAACCCTCTACAGTAGCAGTAGTATCAACCCTCTACATTAGTAGTATCAAACCTCTACAGTAGTAGTAGTATCAACCCTCTACAGTAGTAGTAGTAGTATCAACCCTCTACAGTAGTAGTATCAACCCTCTACAGTAGTAGTAGTATCAACCCTCTACATTAGTAGTATCAAACCTCTACAGTAGTAGTAGTATCAACCCTCTACAGTAGTAGTAGTAGTATCAACCCTCTACAGTAGTATTAGTATCAACCCTCTACAGTAGCAGTAGTATCAATCCTCTACATTAGTAGTAGTATCAACCCTCTACAGTAGTAGTATCAACCCTCTACAGTAGTAGTAGTAGTATCAACCCTCTACAGTAGTAGTAGTATCAACCCTCTACATTAGTAGTATCAACCCTCTACAGTAGTAGTAGTATCAACCCTCTACAGTAGTAGTAGTATCAACCCTCTACAGTATTAGTATCAACCCTCTACATTAGTAGTAGTATCAACCCTCTACATTAGTAGTAGTATCCATCCTCTACAGTAGTAGTAGTATCAACCCTCTACAGTAGTAGTAGTATCAACCCTCTACAGTAGTAGTATCAACCCTCTACAGTAGTAGTAGTATCAACCCTCTACAGTAGTAGTATCAAGCCTCTACAGTAGTAGTAGTATCAACCCTCTACAGTAGTAGTATCAACCCTCTACAGTAGTAGTAGTATCAACCCTCTACATTAGTAGTATCAATCCTCTACAGTAGTAGTAGTATCAACCCTCTACATTAGTAGTATCAACCCTCTACAGTAGTATTAGTATCAACCCTCTACAGTAGTATTAGTATCAACCCTCTACAGTAGTATTAGTATCAACCCTCTACAGTAGTAGTAGTATCAACCCTCTACATTAGTAGTATCAACCCTCTACAGTAGTAGTAGTATCAACCCTGTACAGTAGTAGTAGTATCAACCCTCTACAGTAGCAGTAGTATCAACCCTCTACAGTAGTATTAGTATCAACCTTCTACAGTAGTAGTATCAACCCTCTACAGTAGTAGAATCAACCCTCTACAGTAGTAGTAGTATCAACCCTCTACAGTAGTAGTAGTATCAACCCTCTACAGTAGTAGTAGTATCAACCCTCTACAGTAGTAGTAGTATCAACCCTCTACAGTAGTAGTATCAACCCTCTAGAGTAGTAGTAGTATCAACCCTCTACAGTAGTAGTAGTATCAACCCTCTACAGTAGTAGTAGTATCAACCCTCTACAGTAGTAGTAGTATCAACCCTCTACAGTAGTAGTAGTATCAACCCTCTACAGTAGTAGTATCAAGCCTCTACAGTAGTAGTAGTATCAACACTCTACAGTAGTAGTATCAACCCTCTACATTAGTAGTAGTATCAACACTCTACAGTAGTAGTAGTATCAACACTCTACAGTAGTAGTATCAACCCTCTACAGTAGTAGTAGTATCAACCCTCTACAGTAGTAGTAGTATCAACCCTCTACAGTAGTAGTAGTATCAAATCTCTACAGTAGTAGTAGTATCAACCATCTACAGTAGTAGTAGTATCAACCCTCTACAGTAGTAGTAGCATCAACCCTCTACAGTAGTAGTATCAACCCTCTACAGTAGTAGTATCAACCCTCTACAGTAGTAGTAGTATCAACCCTCTACAGTAGTAGTATCAACCCTCTACAGTAGTAGTATCAACCCTCTACAGTAGTAGTAGTATCAACCCTCTACATTAGTAGTATCAACCCTTTACAGTAGTAGTAGTATCAACCCTCTACAGTAGTAGTAGTATCAACCCTCTACAGTAGTAGTAGTATCAACCCTCTACAGTAGTTTTAGTATCAACCCTCTACAGTAGTAGTAGTATCAACCCTCTACAGTAGTAGTAGTATCAACCCTCTACAGTAGTAGTATCAACCCTCTACATTAGTAGTATTAGTATCAACCCTCTACATTAGTAGTATCAACCCTCTACAGTAGTAGTAGTATCAACCCTTTACAGTAGTAGTAGTATCAACCCTCTACAGTAGTAGTAGTATCAACCCTCTACAGTAGTAGTAGTATCAACCCTCTACAGTAGTAGTAGTATCAACCCTCTACAGTAGTAGTAGTATCAACCCTCTACATTAGTAGTATCAACCCTCTACATTAGTAGTAGTATCAACCCTCTACAGTAGTAGTAGTATCAACCCTCTACAGTAGTAGTAGTATCAACCCTCTACAGTAGTAGTATCAACCCTCTACAGTAGTAGTATCAACCCTCTACAGTAGTAGTAGTATCAACCCTCTACAGTAGTAGTATCAATCCTCTACATTAGTAGTATCAACCCTCTACAGTAGTAGTAGTATCAACCCTCTACATTAGTAGTATCAACCCTCTACAGTAGTAGTAGTATCAACTCTCTACAGTAGTAGTAGTATCAACCCTCTACAGTAGTAGTAGTATCAACCCTCTACAGTAGTAGTAGTAGTATCAACCCTCTACATTAGTAGTAGTATCAACCCTCTACATTAGTAGTAGTATCAACCCTCTACAGTAGTAGTAGTATCAACCCTCTACAGTAGTAGTAGTAGTATCAACCCTCTACAGTAGTAGTAGTAGTATCAACCCTCTACATTAGTAGTAGTATCAACCCTCTACAGTAGTAGTAGTAGTATCAACCCTCTACATTAGTAGTAGTATCAACCCTCTACATTAGTAGTAGTATCAACCCTCTACAGTAGTAGTAGTATCAACCCTCTACAGTAGTAGTAGTATCAATCCTCTACAGTAGTAGTAGTATCAACCCTCTACATTAGTAGTATCAACCCTCTACATTAGTAGTATCAACCCTCTACAGTAGAAATATCAACCCTCTACGGTAGTAGTATCAACCCTCTACAGTAGTAGTATCAACCCTCTACAGTAGTAGTAGTATCAACCCTCTACATTAGTAGTATCAACCCTCTACAGTAGTATTAGTATCAACCCTCTACAGTAGTAGTATCAACCCTCTACATTAGTAGTATCAAACCTCTACAGTAGCAGTAGTATCAACCCTCTACAGTAGCAGTATCAACCCTCTACAGTAGTAGTAGTATCAACCCTCTACATTAGTAGTATCAACCCTCTACAGTAGTAGTAGTATCAACCCTCTACAGTAGTAGTAGTATCAACCCTCTACATTAGTAGTATCAACCCTCTACAGTAGTAGTAGTATCAACCCTCTACAGTAGTAGTAGTAGTATCAACCCTCTACAGTAGTATTAGTATCAACCCTCTACAGTAGCAGTAGTATCAACCCTCTACATTAGTAGTAGTATCAACCCTCTACAGTAGTAGTATCAACCCTCTACAGTAGTAGTAGTAGTATCAACCCTCTACAGTAGTAGTAGTATCAACCCTCTACAGTAGTAGTATCAACCCTCTACAGTAGTAGTAGTAGTATCAACCCTCTACAGTAGTAGTAGTATCAACCCTCTACAGTAGCAGTAGTATCAACCCTCTACATTAGTAGTATCAAACCTCTACAGTAGTAGTAGTATCAACCCTCTACAGTAGTAGTAGTAGTATCAACCCTCTACAGTAGTAGTATCAACCCTCTACAGTAGTAGTAGTATCAACCCTCTACATTAGTAGTATCAAACCTCTACAGTAGTAGTAGTATCAACCCTCTACAGTAGTAGTAGTAGTATCAACCCTCTACAGTAGTATTAGTATCAACCCTCTACAGTAGCAGTAGTATCAACCCTCTACATTAGTAGTAGTATCAACCCTCTACAGTAGTAGTATCAACCCTCTACAGTAGTAGTAGTAGTATCAACCCTCTACAGTAGTAGTAGTATCAACCCTCTACATTAGTAGTATCAACCCTCTACAGTAGTAGTAGTATCAACCCTCTACAGTAGTAGTAGTATCAACCCTCTACAGTATTAGTATCAACCCTCTACATTAGTAGTAGTATCAACCCTCTACATTAGTAGTAGTAGTATCAACCCTCTACAGTAGTAGTAGTAGTATCAACCCTCTACAGTAGTAGTAGTATCAACCCTCTACATTAGTAGTATCAACCCTCTACAGTAGTAGTAGTATCAACCCTCTACATTAGTAGTATCAACCCTCTACAGTAGTAGTATCAACCCTCTACAGTAGTAGTAGTATCAACCCTCTACAGTAGTAGTAGTATCAACCCTCTAAAGTAGTATTATCAACCCTCTACAGTAGTAGTAGTATCAACCCTATACAGTAGTAGTAGTATCAACCCTCTACAGTAGTAGTAGTATCAACCCTCTACAGTAGTAGTAGTATCAACCCTATACAGTAGTAGTAGTATCAACCCTCTACATTAGTAGTATCAACCCTCTACAGTAGTAGTAGTATCAACCCTCTACATTAGTAGTATCAACCCTCTACAGTAGTAGTATTATCAACCCTCTACATTAGTAGTATCAACCCTCTACAGTAGTAGTAGTATCAACCCTCTACAGTAGTAGTATCAACCCTCCACATTAGTAGTATCAACCCTCTACATTAGTAGTATCAACCCTCTACAGTAGTAGTAGTATCAACCCTCTACAGTAGTAGTAGTATCAACCCTCTACAGTAGTAGTAGTATCAACCCTCTACAGTAGTATTATCAACCCTCTACAGTAGTAGTAGTATCAACCCTCTACAGTAGTAGTATTATCAACCCTCTACATTAGTAGTATCAACCCTCTACAGTAGTAGTAGTATCAACCCTCTACAGTAGTAGTATTATCAACCCTCTACATTAGTAGTATCAACCCTCTACAGTAGTAGTAGTATCAACCCTCTACAGTAGTAGTATCAACCCTCTACATTAGTAATATCAACCCTCTACAGTAGTAGTAGTATCAACCCTCTACAGTAGTAGTAGTATCAACCCTCTACAGTAGTAGTAGTATCAATCCTCTACAGTAGTAGTATCAACCCTCTACAGTAGTAGTATCAACCCTCTACAGTAGTAGTAGTATCAACCCTCTACAGTAGTAGTAGTATCCATCCTCTACAGTAGTAGTAGTATCAACCCTCTACAGTAGTAGTAGTATCAACCCTCTACAGTAGTAGTATCAACCCTCTACAGTAGTAGTAGTATCAACCCTCTACAGTAGTAGTATCAATCCTCTACAGTAGTAGTAGTATCAACCCTCTACAGTAGTAGTATCAACCCTCTACAGTAGTAGTAGTATCAACCCTCTACATTAGTAGTATCAATCCTCTACAGTAGTAGTAGTATCAACCCTCTACATTAGTAGTATCAACCCTCTACAGTAGTATTATCAACCCTCTACATTAGTAGTAGTATCAACCCTCTACAGTAGTAGTAGTATCAACCCTCTACAGTAGTAGTAGTATCAACCCTCTACAGTAGTAGTAGTAGTATCAACCCTCTACAGTAGTAGTAGTATCAACCCTCTACATTAGTAGTATCAATCCTCTACAGTAGTAGTAGTATCAACCCTCTACATTAGTAGTATCAACCCTCTACAGTAGTAGTATCAACCCTCTACATTAGTAGTAGTATCAACCCTCTACAGTAGTAGTAGTATCAACCCTCTACAGTAGTAGTAGTATCAACCCTCTACATTAGTAGTATCAACCCTCTACAGTAGTAGTAGTATCAACCCTCTACAGTAGTAGTAGTATCAACCCTCTACAGTAGTAGTAGTATCAACCCTCTACAGTAGTAGTAGTATCAACCCTCTACAGTAGTAGTAGTATCAACCCTCTACATTAGTAGTATCAACCCTCTACAGTAGTAGGAGTATCAACCCTCTACAGTAGTAGTAGTATCAACCCTCTACAGTAGTAGTAGTATCAACCCTCTACAGTAGTAGTAGTATCAACCATCTACAGTAGTAGTAGTATCAACCCTCTACATTAGTAGTAGTAGTATCAACCCTCTACAGTAGTAGTAGTAGTATCAACCCTCTACAGTAGTAGTAGTATCAACCCTCTACAGTAGTAGTATCAAGCCTCTACAGTAGTAGTAGTATCAACCCTCTACAGTAGTAGTAGTATCAATCCTCTACAGTAGTAGTATCAACCCTCTACAGTAGTAGTAGTATCAACCCTCTACAGTAGTAGTAGTATCAACCCTCTACAGTAGTAGTAGTATCAACCCTCTACAGTAGTAGTAGTATCAACCCTCTACAGTAGTAGTATCAAGCCTCTACAGTATTAGTAGTATCAACCCTCTACAGTAGTAGTAGTATCAACCCTCTACAGTAGTAGTAGTATCAACCCTCTACAGTAGTAGTAGTATCAACCCTCTACAGTAGTAGTAGTATCAACCCTCTACAGTAGTAGTAGTATCAACCCTCTACAGTAATAGTAGTATCAACCCTCTACAGTAGTAGTAGTATCAACCCTCTACAGTAGTAGTAGTATCAATCCTCTACAGTAGTAGTAGTATCAACCCTCTACAGTAGTAGTAGTATCAACCCTCTACAGTAGTAGTATCAATTCTCTACAGTAGTAGTAGTATCAACCCTCCACAGTAGTAGTAGTATCAACCCTCTACAGTAGTAGTAGTATCAACCCTCTACATTAGTAGTAGTATCAACCCTCTACAGTAGTAGTAGTATCAACTCTCTACAGTAGTAGTAGTATCAACCCTCTACAGTAGTAGTAGTATCAACCCTCTACAGTAGTAGTAGTATCAACCCTCTACAGTAGTAGTAGTATCAACCCTCTACAGTAGTAGTAGTATCAACCCTCTACAGTAGTAGTAGTATCAACCCTCTACATTAGGTGTAGTACAACCCTCTACATTAGTAGTAGTATCAACCCTCTACAGTAGTAGTATCAACCCTCTACAGTAGTATTAGTATCAACCCTCTACAGTAGTAGTGTCAACCCTCTACAGTATTAGTATCAACCCTCTACAGTAGTAGTAGTATCAACCCTCTACAGTGGTATTAGTATCAACCCTCTACAGTAGTAGTATCAACCCTCTACAGTAGTATTAGTATCAACCCTCTACAGTAGTAGTGTCAATCCTCTACAGTATTAGTATCAACCCTCTACAGTAGTAGTAGTATCAACCCTCTACAGTAGTAGTATCAACCCTCTACAGTAGTAGTAGTATCAACCCTCTACAGTAGTAGTAGTATCAACCCTCTACAGTAGTAGTAGTATCAACCCTCTACAGTAGTAGTAGTATCAACCCTCTACAGTAGTAGTAGTATCAACCTTCTACAGTAGTAGTAGTATCAATCCTCTACAGTAGTAGTAGTATCAACCCTCTACAGTAGTAGTAGTATCAACCCTCTACAGTAGTAGTTAGTAGTAGTATCAACCCTCTACAGTAGTAGTAGTATCAACCCTCTACAGTAGTAGTAGTATCAACCCTCTACAGTAGTAGTAGTATCAACCCTCTACAGTAGTAGTAGTATCAACCCTCTACAGTAGTAGTAGTATCAACCCTCTACAGTAGTAGTACCTTCTACAGTAGTAGTAGTATCAACCCTCTACAATAATTGTAGTATCAACCCTCTACAGTAGTAGTGTCAACCCTCTACAGTAGTAGTAGTATCAACCCTCTACAGTAGTAGTAGTATCAACCCTCTACAGTAGTAGTATTAGTATCAAACTTCTACAGTAGTAGTAGTATCAACCCTCTACATTAGTAGTATCAACCCTCTACAGTAGTAGTAGTATCAACCCTCTACAGTAGTAGTAGTATCAACCCTCTACATTAGTAGTATCAACCCTCTACAGTAGTAGTATCAACACTCTACATTAGTAGTATCAACCCTCTACAGTAGTAGTAGTATCAACCCTCTACAGTAGTAGTAGTATCAACCCTCTACATTAGTAGTATCAACCCTCTACAGTAGTAGTATCAACCTTCTACAGTAGTAGTAGTATCAACCCTCTCCAGTAGTAGTAGTATCAACACTCTACAGTAGTAGTAGTATCAACCCTCTACAGTAGTAGTAGTATCAACCCTCTACATTAGTAGTAGTATCAACCCTCTACAGTAGTAGTAGTATCAACCCTCTAGAGTAGTAGTATCAACCCTCTACAGTAGTAGTAGTATCAACCCTCTACAGTAGTAGTATCAACCCTCTACAGTAGTAGTAGTATCAACCCTCTACAGTAGTAGTAGTATCAACCCTCTACAGTAGTAGTAGTATCAACCCTCTACAGTAGTAGTATCAACCCTCTACAGTAGTAGTAGTATCAACCCTCTACAGTAGTAGTATCAACCCTCTACAGTAGTAGTAGTATCAACCCTATACAGTAGTAGTAGTATCAACCCTCTACATTAGTAGTATCAACCCTCTACAGTAGTAGTATCAACCCTATACAGTAGTAGTAGTATCAACCCTCTACATTAGTAGTATCAACCCTCTACAGTAGTAGTAGTATCAACCCTCTACAGTAGTATTAGTATCAACCCTCTACAGTAGTAGTAGTATCAACCCTCTACATTAGTAGTATCAACCTTCTACAGTAGTAGTAGTATCAACCCTCTACATTAGTAGTATCAACCCTCTACAGTAGTAGTAGTATCAACCCTCTACATTAGTAGTATCAACCCTCTACAGTAGTAGTATCAACCCTCTACAGTAGTAGTAGTATCAACCCTCTACATTAGTAGTATCAACCCTCTACAGTAGTATTAGTATCAACCCTCTACAGTAGTAGTAGTATCAACCCTCTACATTAGTAGTATCAACCCTCTACAGTAGTATTAGTATCAACCCTCTACAGTAGTAGTAGTAGTATCAACCCTCTACATTAGTAGTATCAACCCTCTACAGTAGTATTAGTATCAACCCTCTACAGTAGTAGTAGTATCAACCCTCTACTTTAGTAGTATCAACCCTCTACAGTAGTATTAGTATCAACCCTCTACAGTAGTAGTAGTATCAACCCTCTACATTAGTAGTATCAACCCTCTACAGTAGTATTAGTATCAACCCTCTACAGTAGTAGTAGTATCAACCCTCTACATTAGTAGTATCAACCCTCTACAGTAGTAGTAGTATCAACCCTCTACATTAGTAGTATCAACCCTCTACAGTAGTAGTATCAACCCTCTACAGTAGTAGTAGTATCAACCCTCTACATTAGTAGTATCAACCCTCTACAGTAGTATTAGTATCAACCCTCTACAGTAGTAGTAGTATCAACCCTCTACATTAGTAGTATCAACCCTCTACAGTAGTATTAGTATCAACCCTCTACAGTAGTAGTAGTATCAACCCTCTACATTAGTAGTATCAACCCTCTACAGTAGTAGTATCAACCCTCTACAGTAGTAGTAGTATCAACCCTCTACAGTAGTAGTATCAACCCTCTACAGTAGTAGTATCAACCCTCTACAGTAGTAGTAGTATCAACCCTCTACATTAGTAGTATCAACCCTTTACAGTAGTAGTAGTATCAACCCTCTACAGTAGTAGTAGTATCAACCCTCTACAGTAGTAGTAGTATCAACCCTCTACAGTAGTTGTAGTATCAACCCTCTACAGTAGTAGTAGTATCAACCCTCTACAGTAGTAGTAGTATCAACCCTCTACAGTAGTAGTATCAACCCTCTACATTAGTAGTATTAGTATCAACCCTCTACATTAGTAGTATCAACCCTCTACAGTAGTAGTAGTATCAACCCTCTACAGTAGTAGTAGTATCAACCCTCTACAGTAGTAGTAGTATCAACCCTCTACAGTAGTAGTATCAACCCTCTACAGTAGTAGTAGTATCAACCCTCTACATTAGTAGTATCAACCCTCTACAGTAGTAGTATTATCAACCCTCTACATTAGTAGTATCAACCCTCTACAGTAGTAGTAGTATCAACCCTCTACAGTAGTAGTATCAACCCTCTACAGTAGTAGTATCAACCCTCTACAGTAGTAGTAGTATCAACCCTCTACAGTAGTAGTAGTATCCATCCTCTACAGTAGTAGTAGTATCAACCCTCTACAGTAGTAGTAGTATCAACCCTCTACAGTAGTAGTATCAACCCTCTACAGTAGTAGTAGTATCAACCCTCTACAGTAGTAGTATCAATCCTCTACAGTAGTAGTAGTATCAACCCTCTACAGTAGTAGTATCAACCCTCTACAGTAGTAGTAGTATCAACCCTCTACATTAGTAGTATCAATCCTCTACAGTAGTAGTAGTATCAACCCTCTACATTAGTAGTATCAACCCTCTACAGTAGTATTATCAACCCTCTACATTAGTAGTAGTATCAACCCTCTACAGTAGTAGTAGTATCAACCCTCTACAGTAGTAGTAGTATCAACCCTCTACAGTAGTAGTAGTAGTATCAACCCTCTACAGTAGTAGTATCAACCCTCTACAGTAGTAGTAGTATCAACCCTCTACAGTAGTAGTAGTATCCATCCTCTACAGTAGTAGTAGTATCAACCCTCTACAGTAGTAGTAGTATCAACCCTCTACAGTAGTAGTATCAACCCTCTACAGTAGTAGTAGTATCAACCCTCTACAGTAGTAGTATCAAGCCTCTACAGTAGTAGTAGTATCAACCCTCTACAGTAGTAGTATCAACCCTCTACAGTAGTAGTAGTATCAACCCTCTACATTAGTAGTATCAATCCTCTACAGTAGTAGTAGTATCAACCCTCTACATTAGTAGTATCAACCCTCTACAGTAGTATTAGTATCAACCCTCTACAGTAGTATTAGTATCAACCCTCTACAGTAGTATTAGTATCAACCCTCTACAGTAGTAGTAGTATCAACCCTCTACATTAGTAGTATCAACCCTCTACAGTAGTAGTAGTATCAACCCTGTACAGTAGTAGTAGTATCAACCCTCTACAGTAGCAGTAGTATCAACCCTCTACAGTAGTATTAGTATCAACCTTCTACAGTAGTAGTATCAACCCTCTACAGTAGTAGAATCAACCCTCTACAGTAGTAGTAGTATCAACCCTCTACAGTAGTAGTAGTATCAACCCTCTACAGTAGTAGTAGTATCAACCCTCTACAGTAGTAGTAGTATCAACCCTCTACAGTAGTAGTATCAACCCTCTAGAGTAGTAGTAGTATCAACCCTCTACAGTAGTAGTAGTATCAACCCTCTACAGTAGTAGTAGTATCAACCCTCTACAGTAGTAGTAGTATCAACCCTCTACAGTAGTAGTAGTATCAACCCTCTACAGTAGTAGTATCAAGCCTCTACAGTAGTAGTAGTATCAACACTCTACAGTAGTAGTATCAACCCTCTACATTAGTAGTAGTATCAACACTCTACAGTAGTAGTAGTATCAACACTCTACAGTAGTAGTATCAACCCTCTACAGTAGTAGTAGTATCAACCCTCTACAGTAGTAGTAGTATCAACCCTCTACAGTAGTAGTAGTATCAAATCTCTACAGTAGTAGTAGTATCAACCATCTACAGTAGTAGTAGTATCAACCCTCTACAGTAGTAGTAGCATCAACCCTCTACAGTAGTAGTATCAACCCTCTACAGTAGTAGTATCAACCCTCTACAGTAGTAGTAGTATCAACCCTCTACAGTAGTAGTATCAACCCTCTACAGTAGTAGTATCAACCCTCTACAGTAGTAGTAGTATCAACCCTCTACATTAGTAGTATCAACCCTTTACAGTAGTAGTAGTATCAACCCTCTACAGTAGTAGTAGTATCAACCCTCTACAGTAGTAGTAGTATCAACCCTCTACAGTAGTTGTAGTATCAACCCTCTACAGTAGTAGTAGTATCAACCCTCTACAGTAGTAGTAGTATCAACCCTCTACAGTAGTAGTATCAACCCTCTACATTAGTAGTATTAGTATCAACCCTCTACATTAGTAGTATCAACCCTCTACAGTAGTAGTAGTATCAACCCTCTACAGTAGTAGTAGTATCAACCCTCTACAGTAGTAGTAGTATCAACCCTCTACAGTAGTAGTAGTATCAACCCTCTACAGTAGTAGTAGTATCAACCCTCTACAGTAGTAGTAGTATCAACCCTCTACATTAGTAGTATCAACCCTCTACATTAGTAGTAGTATCAACCCTCTACAGTAGTAGTAGTATCAACCCTCTACAGTAGTAGTAGTATCAACCCTCTACAGTAGTAGTATCAACCCTCTACAGTAGTAGTATCAACCCTCTACAGTAGTAGTAGTATCAACCCTCTACAGTAGTAGTATCAATCCTCTACATTAGTAGTATCAACCCTCTACAGTAGTAGTAGTATCAACCCTCTACATTAGTAGTATCAACCCTCTACAGTAGTAGTAGTATCAACTCTCTACAGTAGTAGTAGTATCAACCCTCTACAGTAGTAGTAGTATCAACCCTCTACAGTAGTAGTAGTAGTATCAACCCTCTACATTAGTAGTAGTATCAACCCTCTACATTAGTAGTAGTATCAACCCTCTACAGTAGTAGTAGTATCAACCCTCTACAGTAGTAGTAGTAGTATCAACCCTCTACAGTAGTAGTAGTAGTATCAACCCTCTACATTAGTAGTAGTATCAACCCTCTACAGTAGTAGTAGTAGTATCAACCCTCTACATTAGTAGTAGTATCAACCCTCTACATTAGTAGTAGTATCAACCCTCTACAGTAGTAGTAGTATCAACCCTCTACAGTAGTAGTAGTATCAATCCTCTACAGTAGTAGTAGTATCAACCCTCTACATTAGTAGTATCAACCCTCTACATTAGTAGTATCAACCCTCTACAGTAGTAGTATCAACCCTCTACAGTAGTAGTATCAACCCTCTACAGTAGTAGTATCAACCCTCTACAGTAGTAGTAGTATCAACCCTCTACATTAGTAGTATCAACCCTCTACAGTAGTATTAGTATCAACCCTCTAAAGTAGTAGTATCAACCCTCTACATTAGTAGTATCAAACCTCTACAGTAGCAGTAGTATCAACCCTCTACAGTAGCAGTATCAACCCTCTACAGTAGTAGTAGTATCAACCCTCTACATTAGTAGTATCAACCCTCTACAGTAGTAGTAGTATCAACCCTCTACAGTAGTAGTAGTATCAACCCTCTACAGTAGTAGTATCAACCCTCTACAGTAGTAGTAGTATCAACCCTCTACAGTAGTAGTAGTAGTATCAACCCTCTACAGTAGTATTAGTATCAACCCTCTACAGTAGCAGTAGTATCAACCCTCTACATTAGTAGTAGTATCAACCCTCTACAGTAGTAGTATCAACCCTCTACAGTAGTAGTAGTAGTATCAACCCTCTACAGTAGTAGTAGTATCAACCCTCTACAGTAGTAGTATCAACCCTCTACAGTAGTAGTAGTAGTATCAACCCTCTACAGTAGTAGTAGTATCAACCCTCTACAGTAGCAGTAGTATCAACCCTCTACATTAGTAGTATCAAACCTCTACAGTAGTAGTAGTATCAACCCTCTACAGTAGTAGTAGTAGTATCAACCCTCTACAGTAGTAGTATCAACCCTCTACAGTAGTAGTAGTATCAACCCTCTACATTAGTAGTATCAAACCTCTACAGTAGTAGTAGTATCAACCCTCTACAGTAGTAGTAGTAGTATCAACCCTCTACAGTAGTATTAGTATCAACCCTCTACAGT